>NW_027532634.1:850540-879898 GCF_008692635.1 Crocuta crocuta | reverse complement strand
TAAATTTATACAAGAAACTAATTACATGGTGTGGAATTCAAAACTCACAACTAAGTGGAATATAAACTTTTGTAGCAGGGGACACCTAGGTGGCTCAGTCAGCTAAGCATCCAACTCTTGATCTCAGCTCAGGTCTTGATCTCAGTCTTGAGTTCAAGCCCTGCATTGGGCCCCCTGGCTAGGCATGAAGACTGTTTAAAAACAAACAAACAAGCAAAAAACAACAACAACAACAACAACCCATACCTTTAAACCTTTTATAGCTGACATTTTGCTGTGTTTTCAGGAGAAATAAAATGAGGTAATGGCTGAAGATCGAGGAAACATCCAAGTATGAATTAATCTTTCTTTTACAAAAGGAATAAGGAAATCATACATCATCATTGTTTGAATGAAGAAATTTTTTAATGTTTTAGGCAGGAACAAAAATTAGCTCAAGTCCATTTGTCAGTATTTCCATTTGAGTTCTCATTATAATAGGCTCAACTTGTGATACTATGAATATCTCTGTAACAGCAATAACAATGACAGACATAGAAAGTCTACAGGAATAGAGAATTGTATATATGTTTAGTTAGCCTATATATATGTATATATATATATTTTTAAAGCAGAAATAGTCAAAAGTGTCAGGGTGGCATTTTTGTGAGACTCTTCTGTGTTACAGGCATTAGATATTTTCATTTTCTCTTATCTTTATTGCTGTTGTTGTTTTATAAACAACATAAGTTCAATATACGTGTGTGTGAGGTGCCTAACAAAAAAGTCAATTAAATCTCCGTTTACATTAATAGGATATTGTATTAAGACTGGGAAGTGGCTAAGGTGCAAAGACTCTAGAACCAAACTGCACTTCCTTTACCTGCTATGTGACCTTAAGCAAGTCATTTAACCTCTGTAAATATTAAAAACTGGGATTAATAACATTACCTCATTAGTTTTTTTTGTATAGTAAGTAAAATAATGTGCTTTAAAATTTTATAAAGTTTTAACCAAAATGAATTGTCTTAACTCCTAGATACAATAAAATTATTGTTATTACAAAGGTGGTAATCACTTAGGACTCTGTTTTATTCAGATTTCAGCTGGAGGGTTATTTAACTCTGATCACACATGCACACACCCCTTTACAAGTATCTGTTAATAGAACAAAGAAATTAATAAAATAGCATCATAGCAAGAAATTAAATGGAACACACATTTAAAGTCATGTTCAAATTTAAAATTTGAATTGAATAACAGAATTATTCAAAGATATAATGAAGTGTCTTAAGAGATAATTGTTTTATTTTCACAAAAGTGTGTTCAACGACAACCTAGAAAAGCACTTGACAAGCATGCTGTAGAGATTCACAGGCATGTCGTGAAGTTATGCTAAATGGTCTTTAAGATTGTTTCCTACTTTAAGAGTGTACACTAATATGGTAGCTCTGACTACAACATAAGTGGATGACTTGTCTTTTTTTCACTCTATTACCCCTTCCTTTTTCATCCCCTCTCATAACTTCTTCAAGTTTTTATTTAAATTCAAGTTAGTTATACGATGTAATATTAGTTTCAGGTGTAGAATTTAATGATTCATCATTTACATATAACCCCCAGAGCTCATCACAACTGCCTTCATTAATACCCATCACCCATTTAACCCATTGCCCTCCCCACCTCCTCTCCAGAAACCTCCAACTTGTTCTCTGTAGCTCAGAGTCTGCTTTCTGGATTGCCACTCTTTTTTACCCCACTATGTTCATCTATTTTGTTTCTTAAATTTTACATATGAGTGAAACTATATAGTATTTGTCTTTTTCTGACTGACTTATTTTGCTTACCATAATACTGTTTAGCTTCATCCATGTCTAGCAACACTGAGATGGTTGAGACAGTGCACTGTGTTTGACAACCTCTAATCTGGGAATGGAATGGAAATTAAACATAAAGATAATAGTGATCCTCACCCCTGCGCCAGTAACTGTTGTTCATCTTCTTGTCTTCACAGCTGTAGATTCATTGGGTTAGGATGCTAGTTTAGAATGCTCATGTGACAAAAATGTGGCCACAGTATGGGTAACAGTGACAATATGGAAATTCAGTGTTATGCCTTATTCAGAGATAAACAACAGATTAACTTGTAGGATACTGATTCCAAGCATTTGTTTTTACCAATATCTGGCTGTGCAAAATTAGAAAAGTGGCTTCTGCTCTCTAGGTCTGTTTTCTTAGGTGACGTGGAAGGAATTGTCCCAGATGCCTTTGTGTTTCTTTAAATCTGTAATATTATATGAGTCCATAATAAATTTATGAGATCGTATGACCCATATCATCTCAAAATTTTTATCCTTAAATAACTGGAAAAACAAAGATACTAAGTATCTGCATTGCTTTTAACCTTTACATGATTAGTTTAGTGGCATGGTAATTTAGCTTTTATTTTCAATGTTAGGTTTTTTCAATGTGATCAATTCCAATAATGATATTCCCAGGTATGTCTTCTTTTTAGTATTATTAACATAAATACAAAAATTTCATAAGCACTTGGATATTATAAAGTAAACCATGTAACAGCAGTTATACTCATGTATAATAAAAGATAATAGATATTCACCTGAGAGTTTATTTCTGTACATTCTTATTAATTTTACTCTTCTAGAAATAAAATAAAATATTCATGTATTGCAATAGAACTATTTCTCATTTCTTTTATCTTCTCAAAATGTTCTTTCTTATTAATTGTTTTTACTATCTTGACTTGTGAAACTGCTTAATATATATTTTTTCTTTTTCGGAAGCAATAAATGATTATATGATTATAGTAGAAAATTAAGAAAATATACAAGCCTAGTAATAAATGGTAAGACCAAATTATTTGTAATCTATTGAGAAGAATCTGTAAACATGTTTGGATTTCTTTCATTGGAGCATATTAGGTCAGGGTAGTGACATAATACGGTATGTTAAATAAATTCACTCTGGGCGCTATATGTTAAGGAGAATATAGGGAGCAGGAGTAGAAGCAGGGACATCATTTAAGAGGCAATTAAGGAGCATAAGAGGGAGAATAAAAGGCTTGAACCAAAATGGTAGCTGCCACAGTGGAGAGAAATGGTTATGAGAGATATATTTTAAAGATAGAGCCAAGAGAACTTAATGGGATGGATGTGAGGAAGGAAGAAAGGGGTACCTGAGTGGCTTAGTCAATTAAGCAACTGACTCTTGGTTTCACCTCGGGTCATGGTCTCACAGTTCGTGACTTTGGGTCCTAAGATGTGCTCTGCTCTGACAGTGAGGAGCCTGGCTGGGATTCTCTCTCTCTGCTCCTCCCTGCTCACATTTGTTCTTTCTCTCTCTCTTTCTCTCTCTCTCTCTCTCAAAATAAATAAGCCTTAAAAAAAGTGAGGAAGAAAGATGAAAATTATTAACCTGAACAAATGGATGGATGGTAGATCTGTTTACTAAGGGAGGAGATAAATTGAACTTTGCTTTGGGCATGAAGAGTTTGGGGTATCTAATAAATATGTAAGTAAACACATTTTTGTTGGGGGGTAAACATTTGGAGTGCAGGGGACATGTTCAGGTTGGAAATCATTTTGGTGGTCTTCCATGTATAGATATATTTAAAGTCATGAAAAACATGAGGTCACTAAAGAGAGAGTTTTAACAGAGAAATTAGGAGTTGTGAAGACTAAGTTCTGATGCCCTTTAATGTTTGAAGGGAAAGAAACAACAAAGACACAGAAGGAGCACATTGTAATGAAGAAGAACCATAGTGGTGTGGCATTCTGAGGCCAAGGGAAGATAGTTTTCTCTTTTTTTAAGTTTATTTATTTTGAGAGAGAGAGAAGTGGCAGAGAAAGGTGGGAGACAGACAGACAGACAGACAGAGAGATAGAGAGACAGAGACAGAGAATCGCAAGAAGGCTCCATGCTGTCAGTGCAGATCCCAATGCAGGGCTCTATCTCATGACTGTGAGATCATGACCTGAGCAAAAACTGGGAGTCGATGTTTAAGTGGCTGAGCCACCCAGGCGTACCTGAAGATAGTTTTCAAGATGAGACTACAGCTGTAGCAAGTAATGCTGAGAGGTCATTATATTTTCCTACCTCAAGCATGTTTTTAAAACGTACTTTGTAATGTTTGAACTAACGTCTCATCATTTATGTGCACCATAATTTATTTATTCCCTGAGTACTAGTTTCCATTTATTGTTGTTGCTTTTGCAAATAACATTACATATGCCTACATAGTGTTTTTGACTGAAAAGATGAGTTCTTAAGAAGATAAAACATAGTGTAAAATTTGTTAGACACACGAACAAAAAATGGAAGATCAAAAGCAGAAAAATAAGATGATGAAAAGCACATCTTTCTATTTCTCTTAGGCAAATACCTAAGAGAAAAATTTCTGCATATCATTGGCTTAAATTCATAGGGAACTGCCAACAAAGCTTTTCAATATAGTTGTATCATTTTATACTCTCACAGGACTGTCTTCTGCTTCAGTTGTTTCACATACCAGCCTATACTTGACATTATTATTTTACAAGTTTAGTCATTTTACTGGAAATGTAGTAGCATTTTATTGTTTTTTAACTTTACATTGAAAATGAATAATCCTTAATAATTTCTCAGGTGTCAATTGGCCATTTAAAAATCTTTTGTGGGACACCTGAGTGGCTTATTTGGTTGAGCATTCAACTCCTGATTTTGGCTCAGGTCACGATCAGGTAAGTTCGTGGGATGGAGCCTTGCATCAGGCTGCACACTGCTGGAAGCCTGTTCAAGATTTTTCTTTCTCTCTCTCGCTCTGCCCCTCTCCCCCAGCCCCCCATGCACTGTCATTCTTAAAATACATATATAATATATATACATATATAATATATATTTATATACATATATTTATAGATATAAACTGTAATAGAATTTCATACAATAGTAGCACTGCTGAAAATAAAAACACTCTTCCCTACCTCCTCACTCTTCCCCTGAGCATAGAGCCTGCTTAAAATTCTCCATCTCTGGGGCGCCTGGGTGGCTTAGTCGGTTAAGCATCCGACTTTCGCTTGGGTCATGATCTCGCGGTTCGTGGGTTCGAGCCCCGCGTCGGGCTCTGTGCTGACTGCCAGCTCAGAGCCTGGAGGCTGTTTCAGAGTCTGTGATTCCCTCTCTCTCTGACCCTCCCCTGCTCACGCTGTCTCTCTCTCTCTCTCTCTCCTAGAAATAAATAAAAACATTAAAAAAAAAATTCTCCATCTCTTTCCTTCTGCCTCTCTCCCCCATTCCTACTTCTTCTCTCTCTCTCAAAAATAAATAAATAAGAATTCTTCTTTGAAAATTGTTTGTTTTCTCCTTTTTTGCCCAACTTTAAATGGAAGTTTCTCCTTTCATCAATGTGTAAATGTTCCTTCTATACTCAATACAATTTCTATGTCAGATACAGATTTTGCAACTATACTCTCCCAAGCTGTGGTTTAGGTATTAAACCTATTAGTGTATTTCTAGTTTGCATAAGTTTTTTTTATTTTAATGAAGTACAATTGACCAGTTTTGAACTTTGTAATTATATAACTTTATATGTCCTAAGAAATTTTTTTACCTACTGTCATAAAGGTATTTTTTCTAATTTTTTGATAGTTTTTACAATTTTATTTTGAATGACAAATTTTATAAACATTTATGTAAACGTTATCAAAATTTTAGTTTAAAAACCTGCATACATTGAGATGATTGTATTATTTTTTTCCTTTTACTTTGTTAAGTTACATTTATGTTTCAGTGTTTAATTTTGCATTTTTGGCTTTGCTTTGTTAGCATTTTGCTAAAGATTTTTGCATACCCGTGAATGACTATTATTGATGTAGGATTATAATGTTGCAATAACTTTGATTTTAGATTCAAGATTGTCTTGCCTTCATAAAATGAATTGAGAAGTTTTTCCCCTTCTACTTTCTTTTTTAATTTTTAAATGTTTATTAATTTTTGAGAGACAGAGCACGAGTAAAGGAGGGGCAGGGAGAGGGAGACACAAATCCGAAGCAGGACCCAGGGTCTGAGCTGTCAGCACAGAGCCTGACACCGGGCTCGAACTCACAAACCATGAGATCATGAACTGAGTCAAAGTTGGATGCTCAGCCAACTGAGACACCCAGGTGCCCCATTCTCTTTCTACTCTCTGAAAGAATTTATCTAATATTAATATTATTTCTTTTTTAAATATTTGAGAGAATTTACCAGAGAAGCTATTTCTAATTTTTTTTTTTGTTGTAAGAAGATATTAATTATAAATTCAATTTCTTAGATATGGGGTTTTCATTTTTTTCTTGTGTCAGTTTTGTCTTAGGTCTATAAATAAGTCTATTTCATCTAGGTTGAACTTATTGACAAAAAGTAACCTATGTGTGTGGAAATTGTAGTATTATTTCTCACTTTGAATCTATATTTGGCAATGTTTGGATTGTTTCTATCTGTCATTCCATCAATTTAATAGGGAAGCCAATGAAACTTTCAATTGTTGCATTTATCTTCACAAAGAGTTGTCAGTTTTGTTTAATGTATTTTGAAGCTCTGTTTTTAGTTGCATATACCTTTAGGATTGTTACAGCTTTCTGTTAGTTTGATCCATTTATCATTACGAAATATCCGTAGTAGTGTTCTTCTCCTTAAATATTCCTATTTAAAAATTTGTCTCTTATAAATACTATTTGGCCCCTACTTTTTAAATCTAGTAAAAATTTCTCTCCTTCAATTAATGTGTTTTTTGGTGTAATTATTGATATGTTTGGGTCTACTATCTCGTTATTTGTTTTTTACCTGCTCTTTATTCCATTTTTCTTCCTTCCTGATCTTAGGATTACTTGAATATTTATGGTTTTTTTGTTAAGTCTCCTTTAATAGTTTTTTTAGTTATGTCTGGTAATTCATTTTTATTTTAGTATTTTCTTTAGGAATTACAATATGTATCTGTAATATCACTGTCTACCTTTAAATGTAGTCAAATCAATATATAATGCAATAATCTTATAACAGTATAATTCTGTTTATGACTTTTCATCACTTATGCTATTTTTGTTGTATATTTGCCTCTGCATGTATCATAAACTCCATAATGCCTTATTTTTGTTGTTATTATTGCTTATGTATCTAATTATCCTTTAATGAAATTAATATGAGAGAAGACAGATTAAAAATCATATTAGCCATTTCCAGTGGTTTTATTTTTGTATAGAGCTGGTTTCTATCAGATATTTTACTAAAGCCAGTTGAACTTCCTTTAAGATATCTCATAATAGAGTTAGGGAAATGGCAAATGTTTTCAGATTACACTCACACCCAAAATAATTTCTGAATAAGTACTATCCTTAAGTTACTTGGAATAAGAGTTCACTGAGTGACTTCTTTTTGATAAGTGTGTCCTGGAAGAAAAGAAGTGTTAAACCATTCTATTTTTATAGTGCTACCAGAAAAGTGAATGATTTGTTAAACTCTATTACAAGTAATACTGTGGTTTGCTTGTTAAAGATCATTTTATATTCTTTCACTGAAAAATAGTAATTCGAAAGAAGGGATACGAGCTTGGAAAGAAAAAAAACAAATTATATACTATATGTAGGAGGTATCTTGGACATTTAAGAAATACATTCCTGTTGATTTTGAGCTTTTATATACTCTTTTATCTTGTGTATATCATTATCTCATAATTTACTTTACAATAAACNCCTGAGTTCAGGCCCCACATTGAGCCCACTTTTGGCTCTTGGGTTTCTCCCTCTCTCTCTCTCTCTGCCCCTCCCCTGCTCATGTTCTCTTTGTCTCTCTCAAAATAAATAAATAAATAAACTTAAAAAAATAAAATTGAAAAAAACATTCAAACATTTCATTGTCTTTTAGAATTTCTTGATCATACATGCTTGTTTATGCTTTTTCACCTGTTTTCTATTGGATTCTTTATTTTTCTTATAAATATGCAGATAATATACATATATAGGATCTAGAATATTTAGCATCTAAAATATATATTTTTTCCTAACTAAAATTTTTAAAATTTGATGTTGTCAGTAATATCTATATTTTTATTTGTGGCTTTTATGCCTCTTGTCTTTTTAATGAGAGTCACTATGTCTTTATGTTCTAATATTTTATTTTTTCCCAGTTAACTTTTTCATATTGTTTCTAGTTTAATTGCATTGTAGTCGGAGTACACACTGTTAATTCAGTTCTGAAATTCCTTATGTTTGGCTGCAAATAAAAAATATTTGCAGTTTTTGTTTGCAATGACATAACAGTGAAATACATACATACACACTTATATACATGCACAGTATAAAATCACAATTAAATCAAGTTTCCTCAACATGCTTTTTAATCAGTTAAATCTGATCAGTTGTCACTGATTTTGTGGTTTCTTCTTTTATGTTAAGGACTTAATGAGAATTCTATTAATACTTTTTTAAAGTTTATTTATTTATTTTGAGAGAGAGAATCTCAGGGAGGCTCTGCACTGTTAGCGTAGAGCTCAAAGCAGGGTTAGAACCCATGCATGAACCATGAGATCATGACATCAGCCGAAGTCAGATGTTTAACCAACTTAGCCACCGAATTACCCCTATTAAAACATTTTAATAGAGTTGTAGATTTGTTTATTTCTATGTTTGCTTTATAATCTTTTGCTTCATACATTATAAACCTGTACTTTGCTGTTACAAAAATTTAGAATTGTTAGGAATTTCTGTTAATTAAATCTTTTACCACTGTGAAATGCACCCCTTTTTCTATAAATGCTTTTGGCCCTAATGACTTATATTAATATTGTTACATCAATTTATTTTAATTGACCTTTACATGGTATAATTTTTTGCATTCTTCACTTTTATTATTTCTGTATCTTAATGTTTTGTAAATGGTAAACAAAATGTGATCTTTTCAACCAAGTGTGGCACACTTTGGTTTTAATTAGAGTTTGAGGTGCACCTGGGTGGCTCAGTTGGTTGAGCCTCCAACTCTTGATTTTGCTCAGGTCATGATTTCACAGTTTGTGAGTCAAGCCCCACATCAGACTCTGCACTGATGCCCTGGAGCTTGCTTTGGATTCTCTGCCTCTTTCTGTCTCTGTCTTTCTCTCTCTCTCAAAATAAATAAATATACATTAAAAAATAACTAGAATTTTATCCATTTATCTTTAATATAACAACAAATATAATCAAATGTAAATTTTAGTGAAGTCTTTCTATTTTCACCCTTGTTGTAAATTCCTTTATTCACTCATTTTCTACTTAAAAAATATTTCTACTTAAAAAACAAGCTAGAACTTATCACATGAATCTTGACTTATCAAAGCCTAATGTTAATTGGACCTTTTTTCCTCAAGGGCGTTTGATTCCTATTTATTGCCTTCTTGGTATATGCTATAAGGAGGTTTGTTAATGTATGTAAATACCAATATAAGTATATTTTCTCTTTCATTGCTCTTCACCCCTTTTTGCAAGATGCTATTTGTGTACACTGTTATCTTCTAGGAGAATTCCTTTTAGATTTTTCTTTACTGTATATTTTCTGAAGAAGTATTATGTCAGTTTTGCTTGTCTGAAAATGAATTTATTTCACTTTTATCCTTAATAAATATTTGTACTGGTTATAGATGTTTAATTTGACAGTTATTTTCCTTCAGCATTTAAAGGTATCATTTCATTATCTTCTAGTTTTTAATGGATTGATTTATCAGCTCTCAGTATTATAGTTTTCCCTTTGATGGCAATCAATCTTTGATTCTGTAGCTGCCTGTAAGATAGTCGGCCTTGATTCATTGATCAAAGGTATTACTGTAATGTATTTCGAAATGCCTTTTAATTTTCTTTTTAAACTTGGTGTTTTCAGAACTTACTGAATTTGTGGTAGATGTCAGTCACTGTTTTTGGAAAGTTCTTAATCACCATCTCTTCAGGGCCATAGTCCTTGGGAGAGCCAGATTATTTCTAGTTTAGCCTTTCCCCCAAGGGTATATAGCCCAATTAGGTCCTGGGCAAATTCAAGGAATTTACCAGCCTTTCCCAGGCTTAGATGTCTATGTTCTCCCACCTTTGCCTTTTTAATATAAGGAAGCTGACAACTGATATATTCAGAATCTCTTAGAATTAGCAAACAACCAAAAGTTGAAAAAATTCTGAATATTGAGTTCTTATGTCTGGATTTGTGTCTGCTCTTCCTGGACCTTGGCCTGGTAATTATTTATTTCTTAGCTCTCCTATGCCTCCAAGCAGAATTTTTCCATACAGTTTTCTTCAGAAGGAAGATTAGTCTGAATTATCTAATCTGCAATTACCCAAATCAAAAATCTTTTGTGATTTTTAATTAGAAATGAAAATACTTATATAAAAAAGAAATAACAATTTCTAAATGGTCTTAACATTTTGAAAATCTTCAAGACACCAACTAGTCTGAAGTTCATACTTACTAACCTATGGATGTTTTAGTAATGACATCATTTTTATTTCATTCTACTATATAAATGTTCAACATGGCACATCTGTAACTCTAAATATGTACAAATTGTCACTATTTTCCTGCTTCTATGTCTTGATCATCAGCTATATTAGTGACTTAGTGCATTTTTTTCAAATATTTATGTCAGTTATGACTGATGCTTCAATTTTATTTGTAATTCCATTACTAAACCCTTTTAATGTAAAGTTTCCTCTAGGTGGTAAGTTTTTAAAAAATATAGTTTATTACAAAAGAGGAGATATGAAGTAATGATTAGTAAATTCCTTAAAAAGTTTTGAGTAGACTAGGTTTAGATATTTTATTTATATATATTCTTACTATTTCAGTTCAATTTAGTCGTAACTGATAGACAGTAACTGTCATTTACCATAATATATTGTGGAGATTTTCTGTATACTTTTCGTGTTTTTCCTCCTAAAGTTAAGCCTTATTACTAATTTGACTATAAAATCACTTTAAAATCCAGATAGATTTAGGAGCTTTTCATCTCTTAAATATCATCTATTTCAGAAATCTATTTCCCAGAGAAATTAAATTCCATTTATTATCATTTAAGTATGTATTTAAAGTAGTTGCTCATACAATTACCTTAATAACATTTATCAATTTATGAATCGTTAAGGCAAAAAGATGTCAATATCACTGGCTGACTATCATGTATGGTTTTAATTTAGACAATCTCCAAGTTGCATAAATTGATCTTTCGATAGACTGTCTGTCTTAAACTTAAAATTTTATCACTTTAATGCTGTCAACAAGGATAACATATGTTGATAATTGTTATACTACCTTAGAGCTTGAACATCACTCTTAAGAATTTATTTTTAGATTTTTAAATTTAACTATATGTTAAAATAAACATGGCATAACTTGTATGTTAGAAAAATTTTATGTATTTGCTTCTTTTTTTAAGTGAAAAATCTCTGCATATCTAATGTGATTTTCCTTTTATTGACTAAGTTTGCCTTTAAAGTAACAAGTATGCATATAAAAGAAAACACGTGGAATTGTTTATCATAAGGAATCATGAAGTTTTTGCTCCTTATTGTTTAACCCAAAACTAAGTATGTGCTTATTGAATCATTTTGATTCCATAGATGAATTAATTGTCATAGAAGATGACAGCTTGGTATATGCTATAAGGAGCTATATACCAAGCTATGNATATGTTAAAATAAACATGGCATAACTTGTATGTTAGAAAAATTTTATGTATTTGCTTCTTTTTTTAAGTGAAAAATCTCTGCATATCTAATGTGATTTTCCTTTTATTGACTAAGTTTGCCTTTAAAGTAACAAGTATGCATATAAAAGAAAACACGTGGAATTGTTTATCATAAGGAATCATGAAGTTTTTGCTCCTTATTGTTTAACCCAAAACTAAGTATGTGCTTATTGAATCATTTTGATTCCATAGATGAATTAATTGTCATAGAAGATGACAGCAGCATTTTGGTAGCTAGGGTTTGTGGCCATTAACACCAAGTGTGTTCTGTGCATGAGGCTTGATGCTGGTTTCTGAGGGTAAATGATTAATATTATAGTCTTCTCCCTCAAGGACATTTTTTCCGGGGAGACAGTCACAGAAATAAATAACCATGATGCAATATGGTAACGACTCTACTAGAGCTTTGATTGATTGCAAGATGACATCATAAGACAAGAGCAAAGATGAAGATTGATTTTTTTTTCCAGAGATAATTGAACTCTTATAAGGGTATGAGATAGTTGGGTTTAATTTTGTGAAAAAATAATAACAGCAACAATAATAATAACTAACTTATTTAATGCTTGTGTCAGACAGTTTAAAAATGTACATAAATACATATATTCATATTATTTATTTTAATACAAACATTATAATAGACATTAGAGTTGTTACACTTGCATTCGTGAGTAGAGAAGTCTTAGAGAAATTAAATAACTTAATAAAGATTACTTAACAGGTCAATGTGAATTTGAACCTAGCACAGTCTAAGTTCAGAACCTGTATATTTAACTGTATATTCTAGACTGTCTTTCATTACGATGGAAAAAATAGGAAAGACGATTAAGTTAGTAAATGAATTTTTCAATACAAACAATACTACTGAGATGGAGAAGATAGGACAAGGTATGGAAGATATTTTTGTTAAACATATTAACACTTTATGGTGTTTACTCAGATAATGAGAGAGAGAAAGAGAAGGAAAGTATACATATAGCTTCTACAACTTGAAACTGCCAAAGTGCATGCCAGTGATTTGTGGAGGACAATGACCTATTGTCCCAGAAATAATCATATCAAGTTTTAGGGTATGTGTCTAGTGGCTTCTTTTTTAAAATTTTTAATGCTTTGTAGTATCAATTCATTAAAATACCCAATATAATATTGACCTTGTGTTCAACATTATAGTCGGATCTTAGATATGCTTTACTCTGATAAGCAATGAATCTATGTGTGCAGTTGGGGCACACTGGTATGCAGAGTACAGAGAAAGTTGGCCTCGAGTGACCTGCAGAACACCAGGTCCAACACCAGATGGCTGTCTGTGGTGACCTGAATGTGCTCAGTCTTCAGCAGCCCATGAGTAAGAATCAAATCACACTGACAAGCCTGATTTCATTGCTCATATCTGTCTATCCACCTCCTCAAACCTCCACAAATATCTAAAGTAATCACCTACCAGTCCTCAGGGAACACCCCAGACACACCTAAGAATAAGTTTATATGTATACATTCTTCCTCTAGGACTACCTTTCAGAAGACAGCTTCCGAGACAGTGAAACCACTATTGTTCAAATCATTCAAACTGAATTGGGAAGTCCATATTTATATATGTGAAATTATTTTAAAGATGGAATCTTAAATCCTTAACTTCCTTTCTGATTCTAAGATTCTATGTTTCTGTGATCCTATGTTATGAATAGGATTATGTGGAAACTGCCGCTATAAGTGCACAGAGGCCGAAGAGTAAGATAGTTCTGTTTAGATCCAAATCCTTCATTCATTGGAATAGATCTATAAGCAGTCATCAACTGCCTTCATAAACCTCGAGGTTGCAAGTAGCCTATATTTTCTCAATAGACTTAATTAGTGTCTTGAGTGACAATGACGTAAGAAGACAAGATGCTTATGTTTTTGGTAAAATTTAATGTTTCAGTCAATTGGTTCTTAATCTGAATGAAACTGGTTAAACAGGAGATGGATAAAAATATTGTCTCTCAAGATACAACTCTGTTTCTAAGAAGAAATAGCTAGATTAATCAAGTAGTTCATTAATTTGCACTATCCCTGCAGCTTGTTTTTCTGTTTTTTTTTTTTTCAAGGAAAGACTACTTTAACCACACTATAGCCTATAACTTCAAACTTTCTTTGACTTATTCGATGCCTAAGGTGCATGGTAATTATGAGACAAATGACCTTCTTACTGTAGCAATTATCAAAGGTCATCTATATGCCTGAAAGGGAAGAAAAGAAAGAACATACCAAATGTCTAAATGTAAAGTGAAATCAAATAATATATGAATTTATGCTATTTTTTCTAAAAAAATAATCCAGTATTCAATATTAATGTAGTGGACTTCAATAATATTGTTGAAGTTTTATCCACTATGATTGCAAACCTACCAATATAAGTGACATACAGATTTAAACAGAGAAATAAGTGCAATAGAGAGAATGTGTGTAATTTAAAATAACTGTAGCATAATTATAAACAAAATGTGTTGTCCAGCAAACAATATTAGTAGGGGGCCAACCTGGTGTAAAGAAGTCAGAATTAGTAGAAAGAAAATTCCTAAGGCACAGTATCTATACTTCTACTAAAGAAGAAATAGCTGTCAAAACTATCCAAGAGAGTTACTTTTATTTAGACATTCCAAGAAGTTGAAAATTACTGCTCATACATTATCTTTAATAATTCTGAAAGAAAAACGTTAGAAATAACATTTAGCCCATCCATTTGTGCCCTAGTTTCTTTAAATAATCACTGTGAATTACAAAGAGATGTTTATATGCACATGGCATCAAAATTAACAGTCTTATGCACGTTTCTTCATATAGAAAATAATTATCATCAGTAATAACACCTTGAAATAGATGGAGAAAGCAATATTTAAGCAGTAGTTGATGGCTACATGGATATTTTCCAAAGAGAATTCTAAAACAAAGTTGTAGCAGCCATAGGAATAGGATTCAACTGAGTACATAGAGTATGATACAATCTAGCATAATATTCACTCAAAATATCCACTTAATGTTTTATATAATAACCTTATGCCGTATCCCATATATTTCTTCATGTCAAAATGTATATACATTTCTTTATGGAAGCTAACATGATGAGTGTACTTTCATACTACCAATTATAAAATAGCAAGTTCGCTATTCTAAACAAGATCTGTGTGTTACTTGAAGATTGTGAAGCCGATCCATCATTATAATGATTCAGTAGGTTGTGTTATCTGAAATTCACCAATTTCCCAGTCCTTGAATGGCTCTCTGGCATAAAGTTTTTACTGTTTAAGCATTTTTAGCAATCATTTATCTTTAAAATGCCCTGTCAAGCAAACTATAGATATGTCTTTGTATGTAATGTTAAAGATACTGTAAAAAAGAATTTCATAGTTAAATAATTTTAATGTTATGATATAATCTAACAATAGCCATTGACTCTGGAACTGAAGTAAGCATCATTCTCAACTCATAATATAACGAGTAAAATAAAAATAGTGCTGTATATGGGAAAGAAACTATGTCAGATGTGAGATTTTAGGGTTTGATCCGGTTTTACTGCTCTACAAAACAGGGTCTAAATCTCTAGGATGTGTTAAGATTTTTTTTTTATGCTAGTGTTATTTATCATGACTCCATATAAAAGATACCATATACATTTACATTCTGTTCTGTATGTTAAGTGTTTTTAATATCTTCAGGATTGCCTTTGCTTGTTTAACTTTTAAGGAAATCAAATTTAGTAGGGAATTAAACTAAAATATATTAATCAAAGGGTACCTGGTGGCTCAGTCACTTGAGCCTCTGACCTTTAATTTTGGCTCAAGTCATGACCCCAGGGTCATGGGATCCAGCCAAATGTTGGGCTCCACACAGAATGGGGAGTGCTTAAGATTTTCTCTCTCTCTCCTTCTGGCTCCCTCCTCCCTTCATGCTCTCTCTCTTAAAACAAACAATACATCCTGCAAACACATACACATATTAATTGTAATAGAATATCATACCGTAGTAGCACCGCTGACAGTGAAAACACTGGTCTCCACCTCCCCACTCCTCCCCAGCATTATTACCAAACTAGTGCAATGGGGAAAATGATGGGGGTTCTAATTTGTAGTTTATAATTTTAAAAGAAAAATATTTTCTTTCCTAATAATTGTTCATTTTCTTGTTGTCTGTGAATACTATATATTTCTGAACATGTTTGGATTACTCAATTTTCCTTTCATTGGACACCTTTTTTTTTCAAGGGCATTGTTACTGCTCACACAATTTGTTGTTTGATACATAGACAGCTCTGATAAGTATTTAAAAATATTCTTAAGTTATTTTATTTTAAACATAAGTGAGGCTTTTAAAATAATAATTTGAGGAGGGCTTATATCTTTAGTGTAAACTTACACAAAAGAGAATTTATAATTAAAATGCTGATACAAGCATACTATAAAAACATGAACAGCCTTGCTCTAAAAATGCTTGTGATTTCCTTGGCTTGCTTTGCAGAGCTTATGCTACAGGACTGCTATAGAAGAGCAGTTGTGGTGGCTGATAATAGTGTGCTTTACATAGGATTCTTATCTGCTCATCAGAGGCTATTTTTACAATATTGCTGAAATTTTTCCTTCTATACATAAAATGCCATTCACTTTATATTTCCATTCAGGGACGATAGCTTGTAATGAGTAATCTCAATTAAGCTGAACTTCAACACGTCCAACTTTTCAATAAAGTAATAAATTAGATTTGAGGCAATTGACTTTGACATGTGCCGTCACACCCTATCAAACCAGAAGAATTTTGTAGCACTTGTCATCCACTTGGAGTTTGGATGGAAAACTTACCAATAGAGTTTAAGGAAATTCAAGAACTGTTTGAAATAATGCAGGTAAAGTTTCTCCTACTGAGAAGCATTCTACTGTCCCTGTAACGTGTTGCAAAAATAAGCCTAGGTTTAAGAGGTCTTCAGAGTGTAAGAGGGTTTCCATGTGAAAATGGAAGAGAGTCAAGCCTGATGGCCTAGCTAGGTTGGTAAAATGTAGCCTCGATTTCTAGAAGTCAAACAATGTGCATCTGTCAAAAATATTATCAATATACAATTTGCTAATGTATTCATTCAGTTGTAAATTCCATATATCAGAGATGGCAGTGTTTACTGATAAGCTAATTTTAAGGGTTTGTTTCTTTGATACAAACTTACTTCAGTCAATGCTTTGCAGTTTTAGGACCCCTCCCCCCACTAGAATGTATTGTCATTGTCACTGAGTTCCCTGCAAACCAAATCTAAGGATGTTGTATTTTTATACAAGTAATATGTTATATATCAGTTTTAAGGTATTTAGACTCGAAGAGAGAGGAGAGGAGTCTAAAAACAAGGATGTTAATTGAAATTCTATGAATGGCAACTATATGTACAATCAGAGGGGAGAAATTGGAAGAACTGGAATAGTTGGTGTTAGTGCTTCACCTCAGAGTAAAGCCCTGTAATTCTGTTATTAAGTGGACTCCCAGCATACATGATTACCCACCCTATTCATCCTAAAGCAGAGCCATCCACATACAAACTGGAATTCTCATCATTATTCCTATCCTATCATTTTAAATTTTGAATAGAAAGTCAAAATCATTAGATATTTGAGAATTGTATGAAAAAAAAATTAGCCTAGTCTACCACCCAGGAAAACTAACCTAGAGAGAATTGAAATAATTTAGGAAAGAGAAGAGTTTTGCACATGTACGTATGTGCGCGTGCGTGCGCGCGCACACACACACACACACACACACACACACACACGGGGACATAGACAAATGTCCTCAGGGACTTGCTGAAGTATTTGATAAAATGATGCATCAAAAAAATACATCTGATGCAAACTCAGTAAAACATGTGGAAGATAAATCCAAGGTAAAGTCTCAGAATATATGAAATAAATAGTCAGAAAATTTGAGGGAAAATTATAATTTAGTAATACCAGCTCTCAGGATAACTTGATAAATATCTGAAAATGTCCATTAGTGAAAACAATCAAACATACTTCTTAGCAGCTAGCAGAATAATAAAGGAAGAACAAAAGAAATGTTATTTTTATTTGCATGCATGCACATTTCATTAGTTAGCTCAGATTTTTTCTGTTATTTCTCAATATCAACAGTAACGTCTGACACAGATATATCTAACTGAACTTGATAAAGTACTTATAAAAAACATGATTTTTGAAGTTATTCTTATCACAATGTCCTTAGAAAGTCATGAAAAAAATTAAACTTTATTCATAAAAAACATTATGGATGTGTTCCTTTTCTTCCTTTTGAATAAGAAGAAATCTTCTAGATCATGAGTAAGCAAACCACATCAATAAAACCAATCGAGCCCACTGGCTGTCTTTGTAAATAAAGTTTTATTATTACCCAGCACCTCCATTTATTTCTGTATTGTCTATTGATGCTTTTGTGTTACAATGGTAGGGTTTAGTAGTTACTGCAGATACTTTATAGTTTACAAAGATGAAAATATTTATTATCTGGCCATTTACAGAAATAGTTTGTAAACCATTGTTGCAGATCTATGGTCTAAAAGTCTGGTTCCAAGAGCATCTCAGATTAACATTACATGAGAACTTCTTAGAAATAAAAAGTCTTGGCCCCCAGCCAAATATACCAAATCAGAAATTTTAGAGGTAGGACCTACCAATCTGCTATAGCTAGTTTTCCAGGTGACTCAATGCACACTCATGTTTGAAAAATCACTGCTTAGAGCAAGGGTTAGTAAACTCTGACCTGTGGGCTGAATCTACTCTTCGTCATATTTTTTGTATGCCTTCAAGCTAAGAATATATATTATTTTGGTAATAATAAAAAATATAAAAAGAAGAATAATATTCTATGACTTACAAATTATATGAAGTTAAAGTTGTAGTGTGCATAGACTTAGAACACAGCTGTTTTCAATTTACTTATGTGTTGTCTATGACTGCTCTCATATTGTAATGGAAGGGTCAAGTAGTTCTAACAGAGACCATATGGCTCAAAAAGCCTGATGTATTTGCTACCTGGCATTTTATAAGTAAATTTGCCAACCCTGGCTTAAGCCATTATTGAAATGTATTTTATGTTATCACTGACTAGTAGGAAAATAAGAAACCTTAGAGATGAGAGATTTACTTATTGAAGTGAAATCCCTTCTCCAAGACACTACTAAGTACCAGTGTTAAGCCATTCAGATTTGCAGACACATTTGTTGTAAGCCACAGTTCTGTATTCACTTGGGGGTTCTAGGCTCTTAAGGAAAACTGGGAAGAAACAAAATAGGTGGAGAAAAGAAAAACAAGTAAGCAAATAACAAGTAAGCAATAACAGGGCCGGGAAAAAAATAGCAATACCGGCATTGAATTAAAACCTGTCACTTCTAGTATGAGGTTCTAAAGAGTGGAGATGGGGGGAGTCTGAGTGGCTCAGTCTTCTAAGCTGCCAGGTTTGGCTTAGGTCATGATCTCAAGCTTGGCTTGGCTTATGAGTTTGAGCCCTGCATTGGGCTCTGGGCTGATAGCTTGGAGCCTAGAGCCTTCTTTGGGTGCTGTGTCTCTGTCTCTCTCTGCCCCTTTCCCATTTGCACTCGTGTGTGTGTGTGTGTGTGTGTGTGTGTGTCTCAAAAATAAAGAAATATTTTTAAAAATGTAAAGAGTAGGTGTGGTAGTTGGTGGAAAATCTTGATTTTTTTTATTATACACTCAATTAATTGTTTGATTTACATCCAAGTTAGCATATGATGCAGCAATGATTTCAGGGGTAAATTCCTTAATGTCCCTTACCCATTTAGCCCATCCCCCTCTCACAGCCCTCCAGCAACCCTCTGCTTCTTCTCCGCATTTAAGAGTCTCTTATGTTTTGTCCCCCTCCCTGTTTTTATATTATTTTTGCTTCACTTGCATTATGTTCACCTGTTTTGTATCTTAATTCCTCATATGAGTGAATTAATATGATATTTGTCTTTCTCTGGCTAATTTTGCTTAGCATAATACCCTCCAGTTTCATCCACATAGTTGCAAATGGCAAGATTTCATTCTTTTTGATTGCCAAGTAATACTCCTTTGTATATGGATCACTTTTTCTTGATCCATTCATTTGTCAATGGACATTTGGGCTCTTTCCATACTGCAACTATTGTCAACAGTGCTGTTATAAACATTGGAGTGCATGTGCCCCTTTCAAAGAGCACACCTGTATCGCTTGGATAAATACCTACTAGTTTAATTTCTGGGTCACAGGGTAGTTCTGTTTTTAATTTTTTGAGGAAACTCCATACTGTTTTCCAGAGAGGCTGCACCAGTTTACATTCCCACCAGCAGTGCAAAAGTGTTCCCCTTTTTCTGCATCTTTGCCAACATCTGCTGTTTCCTGAGTTGTTATTTTTAGGCATTCTGACAGGTGTGAGGTGGTATCTGTTTGTGCTTTTGATTTGTATTTCCCTGATGATGAGTGATGTTGAGCATAGTTTCATGTGTCTGTTGGCCATTTGAATGTCTTCTTTGGAAAAGTGTCCATTCATGTCGTTAGCCCATTTCTTCAGTGGATTATTATATTTTTGGGTGTTGAGTATGATAAGTTCTTTATAGATTTTGGATACTAACCCCTTATATGATAGGAAATTTGCAAATATCTTTTCCCATTGATTGGTTGCCTTTTAGTTTTGCTGATTGTTTCCTTTGCCATGCAGGAGCTTTTTATTTTGATGAGGTCCCAATAGTTCATTTCGGTTTTGGTTTCCCTTGCCTCTGGAGATGTGTTGAGTAAGAAGTTGCTGTGGCCAAGGTCAAAGAGGTTTTTGCCTGCCTTCTCCTTGAGAATTTTGATGGCTTCCTGTCTTACATTTAGGTCTTACATCCATTTTGAGTTTATGTTTGTGTATGGTGTAATAAAATAGTCCAGATTCAGGTTTCTGTATATTGCTGTCCCAGCACCATTTGCTGAAGAGACTGTCTTTATTCCATTGGATATTCTTTCCTGCTTAGTCAAAGGTTTGTTGATCATACGTTTGTGGGCCCAGTTCTGGATTTCATATTCTGTTCCATCGATCTGAGTGTCTATTTTTGTGTCGGTACCATATTGTCTTGATGATTACAGGTTTGTAATACATCTTGAAGTCTGGGAGTGTGATACCTCCAGCTCTGGTTTTCTTTTTCAAGATTGCTTTGGCTATTCGAATTCTTTTCTGGTTCCATACAAATTTTAGGATTGTTTGTTCTAGCTCTGTGAAGAATCCTGATGTTATTTTGATAGGTATTGCATTCAATATGTAGATTACTTTGAGTAGTATCAACATTTTAACAGTGTTTGTTCTTCTAATCTAGGTGCATGAAATATGTTTCCATTTTTTTTGTCTTCTTCAATTTCTTTCATAAGCTTCCTATAGTTTTCAGTGTATAGATTTTTCACCTCTTTGGTTATTCCTAGGTTTTTTTTTTTTTTTTTTTGGTGCAATTATAAATGGGATTGATTCCTTGATTTCTCTTTCTGTTGCTTCATTTTGGTGTATAGGAATGCAACCAATTTCTGTGCATCAATTTTATATCCTGTGACTTTACTGAATTCATGGATCAATTCTAGCAATTTTTTGGTGGAATCTTTTGAGTTTTCCATAGAGAGTATCATGTCATCTGCGAAGAGTGAAAGTTTGACTTCCTCCTGGTCAATTTGGATGCCTTTTATTCCTTTGTGTTGCCTGATTCCTGAGGCAAACACTTCCAATGCTATGTTGAATAACACTGGTGAGAGTGAACATCCCTGTTGTGTTCCTGACCTTAGGGGGAAAGCTCTGACTTTTTCCCCATTGAGGATGATTTAAGCAATGGGTCTTTCGTATATGGTTTTTATGATCTCAAGGTATGATCCTTTTATTCCTCCTTTCTTGAGGGTATATTTTTTTTATCAGGAAAGGATGCTGTATTTTGTTAAATGCTTTTTCTGCCTCTATTGAGAGGATCGTGTGGTTTTTGTCCTTCCTTTTACTGATATGATGTAACGCATTGACTGTTTTGTGGATATTGAACCAGCCCTGCATCCCAGGTATAAATCTCACTTGGCCATGGTGAATAATTTTTTAAATGTATTGTTGGACTCGGTTGGCTAATAATTCCTTGAGGATTTTTGTATCCAAGTTCATCAGGGAAATTGGTCTATAGAGGGCTCTTTGTCTGGTTTTGGAATCAAGGTAATGCTGGCTTCATAGAAGAAGTTGGGAAATTTTTCTTCCATTTCTACTTTTTGGAACAGTTTCAAGAGAATAGATGTTAACTTTTCTTTAAATGTTTGGTAGAATTCCCCTGGAAAGCCATCTGGCCCTGAATACTTGATTTTTGGGAGATTTTTGAATACTAATTCCATATCTTTACTGTTTATGGGTTTGTTTACATTTCCTATTTCTTCTTTCAGTTTTGGTAGTTTATCTTTTCTAGGAATTTCTCCATTTCTTCCAGATCGTATACTTGCTCATGATATTCTCTTATCATTGCTGGTATTTCTGCAGGGTTGGTTGTGATCTCTCCTCTTCCATTCTTGATTTTATTTATTTGGGTCCTTTCCTTTTTCTTTTTAATGAAACTGGCTAGGGGCTTATAAATTTTGTTAATTCCTTAAAAGAAGTAGCTCCCAGTTTCATTGATCTGTTCTACTGTTTTTTTGTTTGCCTGTTTGTTTCAATAGCATTGATTTCTGCTCTAATCTTTATTATTTCCTGTCTTCTGCTGGTTTTGGATTATTTGCTGTTTTTTTTCCAGCTTTTTGAGGCATAATGTTAGGTTAGACCTTCCTTCCTTCCTTCTTTAGAAAGGCCTGGATTGCTATATACTTCCTTATGGCCGCTTTTGCTGCATCCCAGAGTTTTGGACTGGATGTTATTNTTCTACTGTTTTTTTGTTTGCCTGTTTGTTTCAATAGCATTGATTTCTGCTCTAATCTTTATTATTTCCTGTCTTCTGCTGGTTTTGGATTATTTGCTGTTTTTTTTCCAGCTTTTTGAGGCATAATGTTAGGTTAGACCTTCCTTCCTTCCTTCTTTAGAAAGGCCTGGATTGCTATATACTTCCTTATGGCCGCTTTTGCTGCATCCCAGAGTTTTGGACTGGATGTTATTATTTTCATTGGCTTCCATGTGCTTTTTAATTTCCTCTTTAATTTCTCGGTTATCCCATTCATTCTTTAGTAGGATGTTCTTTAGTCTCCAAGTATTTGTTATCTTTCCAAATTTTTTCTTGTGGTTGATTTTGAGTTTCATAGTGTTGTGGTCAGAAAATATGCATGATATGAACTCAATCTTTCTGAACTTGTTGAGGGTTGGTTTGTGTCCCAGTATACTATCTATTCGGGAGAATGTTCCATGTACACTGGAGAAGAATGTGTATTCCTCTGCTTTAGGATGAAATGTTCTGAATGCATCTGTTAAATCCATCTGGTCCAGTGTGTCATTCAAAGACATCATTTCCTTGTTGATTTCCTGTTTAGATTATCTGTCCATTGCTATAAGTGGGGTGTTGAATTCCCCTACTATTATGGTATTATTATCAGTGAGTGTCTTTATGTTTGTAATTAATTGATTTATATATTGGGTTCTCTCATGTTTGGAGAATAAATGGTTACAATTGTTAGGTCTTCTTGGTGGACAGACCTTTTAATTATGCCATTATGCCATTCTTCATCTCGTTACCATCTTTATTTTAAAATATAGATTGTCTGATAGAAGTACAGCTACTCTGGCCTTCTTTTTGTGACCGTTAGCATGATAGATGGATCTCTATCCCCTTATTTTCAGTCTGAAAGTGATTTTAGGTCTAAAATGGGTCTCTTGTAAACAGCATATAGATGGATCTTGTTTTCTTATCCANCGCATTGACTGTTTTGTGGATATTGAACCAGCCCTGCATCCCAGGTATAAATCTCACTTGGCCATGGTGAATAATTTTTTAAATGTATTGTTGGACTCGGTTGGCTAATAATTCCTTGAGGATTTTTGTATCCAAGTTCATCAGGGAAATTGGTCTATAGAGGGCTCTTTGTCTGGTTTTGGAATCAAGGTAATGCTGGCTTCATAGAAGAAGTTGGGAAATTTTTCTTCCATTTCTACTTTTTGGAACAGTTTCAAGAGAATAGATGTTAACTTTTCTTTAAATGTTTGGTAGAATTCCCCTGGAAAGCCATCTGGCCCTGAATACTTGATTTTTGGGAGATTTTTGAATACTAATTCCATATCTTTACTGTTTATGGGTTTGTTTACATTTCCTATTTCTTCTTTCAGTTTTGGTAGTTTATCTTTTCTAGGAATTTCTCCATTTCTTCCAGATCGTATACTTGCTCATGATATTCTCTTATCATTGCTGGTATTTCTGCAGGGTTGGTTGTGATCTCTCCTCTTCCATTCTTGATTTTATTTATTTGGGTCCTTTCCTTTTTCTTTTTAATGAAACTGGCTAGGGGCTTATAAATTTTGTTAATTCCTTAAAAGAAGTAGCTCCCAGTTTCATTGATCTGTTCTACTGTTTTTTTGTTTGCCTGTTTGTTTCAATAGCATTGATTTCTGCTCTAATCTTTATTATTTCCTGTCTTCTGCTGGTTTTGGATTATTTGCTGTTTTTTTTCCAGCTTTTTGAGGCATAATGTTAGGTTAGACCTTCCTTCCTTCCTTCTTTAGAAAGGCCTGGATTGCTATATACTTCCTTATGGCCGCTTTTGCTGCATCCCAGAGTTTTGGACTGGATGTTATTATTTTCATTGGCTTCCATGTGCTTTTTAATTTCATCTTTAATTTCTTGGTTATCCCATTCATTCTTTAGTAGGATGTTCTTTAGTCTCCAAGTATTTGTTATCTTTCCAAATTTTTTCTTGTGGTTGATTTTGAGTTTCATAGTGTTGTGGTCAGAAAATATGCATGATATGAACTCAATCTTTCTGAACTTGTTGAGGGTTGGTTTGTGTCCCAGTATACTATCTATTCTGGAGAATGTTCCATGTACACTGGAGAAGAATGTGTATTCCTCTGCTTTAGGATGAAATGTTCTGAATGCATCTGTTAAATCCATCTGGTCCAGTGTGTCATTCAAAGACATCATTTCCTTGTTGATTTCCTGTTTAGATTATCTGTCCATTGCTATAAGTGGGGTGTTGAATTCCCCTACTATTATGGTATTATTATCAGTGAGTGTCTTTATGTTTGTAATTAATTGATTTATATATTGGGTTCTCTCATGTTTGGAGAATAAATGGTTACAATTGTTAGGTCTTCTTGGTGGACAGACCTTTTAATTATGCCATTATGCCATTCTTCATCTCGTTACCATCTTTATTTTAAAATATAGATTGTCTGATAGAAGTACAGCTACTCTGGCCTTCTTTTTGTGACCGTTAGCATGATAGATGGATCTCTATCCCCTTATTTTCAGTCTGAAAGTGATTTTAGGTCTAAAATGGGTCTCTTGTAAACAGCATATAGATGGATCTTGTTTTCTTATCCATTCTGTTACCCTATGTCTTTTGATTGGAACATTTAGACCATTGACTGAAAGATACGAATTTATTTCCATTATGTTGCCTGTAGAGTTGGAGTTTCTGGTGGTGTTCTCTGGTCCTTTCTAGTCTTTGTTGCTTCTGGTCTTTTTGTTTGTTTGTTTGTTTGTTTTCATCTTTTCTCCCCTCAGAGAGTCCTCCTTAAAATTTCTTGCAGGGCTGGCTTAGTGGTCATGAACTCCTTTAATTTTTGTTTGTCTGGGAAATTTCTTCTCTCTCCTTCTATTTTGAATGACAGCCTTACTGAATAGAAAATTACTGGTTGCATATTTTTCTGATTCAGCTTATTGAATATATACTCCCACTCCTTTCTGGCCTGCCAAGTTTCTGTAGTTAGGTCTGCTACAAGCCTGATCTGGTTTATAGGTTAAGGACTTTTTTTCCCCTTGCTGCTTTCATGAATCTTTCCTTGTCTGAGTATTTTGTGAATTTGACTATGATATGCTTTGTTGATGGTTGGATTTTGTTGAATCTAATGGGAATCCTCCTGGATTTTGATATCTGTCCCTTTCCCCTGTTTAGGAAAGCTTTCTGCAATGATTTGCTCACATAAATTTTCTACCCCCTTTTCTCTTCATCTTCTTGGACCCCTATGATTCTGATATTATTCCTTTGTAAAGAGTCACTAAGTTCTCTAATTTTTATTTCATGCTCTTTTGCCTTAGTCTACCTCTTTTTTTCTGCTTCATTATTCTCCATAAGTTTTTCCTCAGTATAGCTGATTTGCTGCTCTCCCTCATTCATCTCTGCCGCTGTGGCATCCATTCAAGATTGAAGCTTAGTTATAGCATTTTCTTATTTCATCCTGACTAGATTTTACTTCGTTTTTCTCCACAGAAAGGGATTCTAATCTATTTTAAACCCCAGCTAGTAATCTTATTATTGTGATTCTAAATTCTTGCTCAGACATCTTGCTTGTATCTGTGCTGATTAAGTTCCTGGCTGTCATTTCTTCCTGGTTTTTTTTTTTGGGGTGAATTCCTTCATTTCATCATTTAAAGGAAGAAAAGGAATTGATAAAGTAAAAAATAAAATTAAAAAATTAAAAACAACACACAGAAATCAAATAAAGGATGCTAGATCCTTTAGTGTGGTTGTTCAAGGAGGCTTGGTAGATTAGAGGAAAAAAGGCAAAGATAAGAAAAGAAAAAAAAAGAAAAAACTAAAAAGAATAAAAAGGAAATTGTTTGAAAATTTGAAAAAGTGAATACAGTAAAATCGAATAAAATGAAATTATTAAATTAAAATAGAATTTAAAAATTTTACAAAAAGTAATATAGCAGAAACAACTAAAGAAAAATCTTTTTAATAATAATGGAAATTAAAATAGATTTTTTCTCTTTATTCAAGAGTAAGAAAAGAAAAAGAAAAAATTAATAAAGGACCAGCAAACAAAATTAAGTACAATTGAAATTACATTTGGTTCCCCGTATAAGTCAAGCTATGAAGCACTTTACAGTTCATAAACTAACAGGTCTGTATTTAAGAGCATAGTTATATTTAAGAGCGCAGTTGGCCCATTTGAGTGGGGGTTAGTGTAATGGCTCCACTCTCCACTAGATGGCACTGCTTAGCTTACTGGGGTGGATAGCTGTGGCGCCTGTAGGCATGTGTGCGCATGCGCGGGAGCATTGAAAATGGCGTCGCCCAGCTAATTAGTTCTGTTGTCGAACTATGCGCTTTCCGCGACTGCCTACCAAGCACCCCTCCTTTGTCTCTGACTTCCATCCACTCCCTGCTTCTACAATGTCTGTGACCAAGCCGTCTGGCTGCCAGGCGGCACCTCGCTCCTGAGTTCCATCTCAAATGGCGCTATGTTTCAAAACCCCTCACCTGTGAGGGACTGCGACTTTTGCCTGCTCAGACCTTCTTGGGGAGGGTCTTGCTGAATCATGACCAGGTGCTGGCCCGCTCTCGGGAACTTTCCTGAGACTATACTGCTGCCATAGCCCAAAGACTGTGGCTGGGAACAAGCAGCATTTCAGGGATCATGGAAAATCACAACAGAACATCTGGCACCAGGCTTCAGGCTTAACGTCCTTGTCCAGTACCAACGAATGTGGTTGCTCTCCAGAATCCACTGGAACTTTTGCCTCTGGGGTGGCTTCACAGCCTCTACCAAATGTCCTCCCAGCAGCAGAACCACCTCTTGCCTTGAGGCTGGAAGACCCCTCCGGACTTCATTCTCTGCACCTGGGGATTCGCCTTCCCACCAGAGCACTGCCAGGTATAGACCTGCAGAGTTTCAGACTCTGTACTCCCTGCTTATAGAGTCCTAATGGAGTTTAAACCCTCTCCATTCTCCTTTCTCCCTTTTTTGTTCGGTCCCTGCAGCTGTTTCCACTTTTCACTTTCTCTCCAGGTACTTTTGGGAGAGAGGAGTTCTTTTCCTGTAACCTTCTCGCTCCCCTCCCCCACCCGTTTCGGTCCTCTCTTCTAAGCAAAAACAGCTCCCTGCCCTCCACGGCTTTTTTCTCCCCCAATTCACTTCTTCACTCTGCCTTCTTGCTGAGTTTTGTGGTTCAGGTTGTGCAGATTGTTGTGTTAATACTCAGATCAGTTTTCTAGGTGTGCAAGATGGTTTAGTGTTGATCTAGCTGCATTTCAGGGATGAGAGGCAGAGAAAAACCTTCCATGCTCTTCCACCATCTTGGCCCCTCCCTGTTAGGCAGTCTTAAAAATCTTCTTTCTCTCACTGGAAACCTATTAGGAGGCCAGTGGAACACACTTCAGAGCTATTTGAATAGTGTTTCCACTGTTGGGAGAATTATGCATAAAGGATTACTAGTTTTGAAAGACAGCAATTTTTAAAAGCATTCCCCACCCCCACCCCACAAAAGAGAAATTAATGAACAAATGGTGTCAGTTTTCCCTGTCCCACCAAATCCAAAGCAACAAAATCTTCTTGATAAGAAATTAGAATATTTGAACTTAAATCCTTGAGAATTTTATATGCATCCATTGCTCATCCTGTGCGGGCATATAATGGTTGCTATGGGTGACCTAGAAATGAAACCATTTATGGCACTGTAATTTAAAACTAAAACAGCTGGCAAAAATCTTTTCTCTCAGAGCATGTTGTCGTGGAAGTAAATGAAAAGGTCGGGAGACTTTTCATTTGCTTCTGTGATAACATGGACTACTTGAACTAAGGAACATATTAATGTTTCCTCTGAAGCTTTCTATTATGTGTCAGGAGCCCCATTTCAAGATATCACACTGGAGGTGATAGAAAAAGACAGATGATAGAATGAAACGGTTGGTCCTAACACAAAATAATCAGGCATCTTTATATTTCCACTTTACATTATAACAGGAAACCTGATTAGATTCTGTGGTTTTACCTAAAAATAAACCTGGCTCAGGAGGAAGTTTTTGTCTATATGCACCAATTCTTATTATAAATGAATTTCTTTTAAAGCCACAGGCACAACCTCACAGGATATGTTTTGTACTTCTTATATTAAAAGTCAAAGTGAGTTGTCCTATGTGTCAAATATTATAGTAATAGAGCTTTTTTAAAAAAGAAATCTCCATTTCAGGTTTCTTAATGTTGATCTATTACAAAAACAAAAGAACCACATGACTGTCTGAAATATAATTTTACTTTTAACAAAGAAAATGTTTTAAAACTTGGTGTTTAACATTAGAATATTGATTCTACTAAACAGACCCTTTTCATAGAGTATGAAATAGAATGTAAAAATGTATATGAGAACTACAAGGTAGTTTAGATTATACCTACCAGTGGCCTCTCAATCAATAGTCTTTTGATTAATTATGCATTTTAGCTAGCTAAAAAAAATCTATAAAATAATGTAGTAAATTAAACATTACCAAAAGAAATCTGCAGAAACAAGATTGGTACACTGAATATTGGATAAATATCAACCATGATAAAAGGCATATAAATCATAAAGCCATAAATGTACTAAACAAAAACATAGGTGAACGCCTTGAAAATAATGGGGAGTTTTTCTAATTATGACTCATAATTTTGAAATTAAGTTCAAGCCCTGATCTGGGCTCTCTGCTGTCAGTGCAGAGTCTATGCAGACCTGTTTCAAGCCTCAGATCCTCTGCCCATTCCCCCCACCCCCGCCACCTAC
>NW_027532634.1:841488-850426 GCF_008692635.1 Crocuta crocuta | reverse complement strand
CGCCACCTACCCACTTGCACTCTCTTACACAAAAATAAATAAACATTAAAAAAGTAAAGATTGGTTAATTGAACTACAAAAAAATTAAAAATATCTGCATCACCATAACAAAAGTCAGAATGACAATGTTAAAAATATCTCAACTCCTAAACATATGATATTTGTCCTTCTCTGTCTGACTTATTTCGCTCAGCATAACACCCTCAAGGTCCATCCGTGTTGCTACACATGGCCAGATTTCATTCTTTCTCATTGCCATGTAGTATTCCATCATATAGATAAACCACATATTGTTCCATTCGTCCATTGATGGATACTTAGCCTCTTTCCATGTTTTAGCTATTGTTGAGATATGAACATTGGGGTACATGTGCTCCTATGCATCAGCATTTCTGTATCCCTTGGGTANAAAAAAGAAAATTATTTTCCTTTGGAATAAAAAAAATTTGATCAGTAAAAAAAATAATAACTCATATTGCAAAGAAGTAATCTCTCTATAAAAGTTGTATCAAAATTTACAAGAAAAGATAAAGTGAAAATTGACAAATATAAAACTTAAGAAATATAAACAGGCAATTCAGAGAAAAGGTTAAAAAAATGACAGGATGCTCATCCTCTCATAATAAGAGAAATACAAATTGAAATGATACTGATATTCCATTTCCTTCCCCATCAAATTGTCAAATATTCTGAAATTTTATATCACACACTATTAGTGCGGAAGAGTCTCATCTTGCTGGTGATAGTAGATGATACAGTCACTGAGAACAGTGGTTCTGAACTGAGGTGATTTTGCCCTCCGAGGAAACATTTGCCAATATCTGGTGACATATGGCAGCAGGTGCTACTGGCATCTTAGTGGGTAGAGGCCAGGGATGCTGTTCAACATCTTGCAATGACAGAATAGTCTTCCACAACAAAGAATTATCTGACCTAAAAGGTCAGATAATTAAGAACACCTTGCTCTAGATGACAGTTTTATAATATTGCTTAATTACTACATAAAATAGCCTTTGTATCCAGAAACTTATCCTCCAGTTACAGACAAATGCAATGGAAGAATAAACACAGGTTACTCAATAAAGCATGGTACATAATAGCAAAAAAGCTGAAAAACTAAATGAGCCACCATAATGTTCATCAATAAGGACTGGTTAAATTATGATGCATACACACATGGAGATATTTTCTATGTTTGATTAAAGAACTGTCTCCAAAATATATTACTAAGCAAAAAAAAAAAAAGTTAAATGTTAATCAGTGGTGTATAATATGCTAACCTAGATGTTGGAAAATGGGAAAAGAAATGTCAGTATTTGTATTATTTATGCTTTTATAACATAAAGAAGCCCTGGAAAGATATAGGTCACTGAAAGCAAAGTGTTTGATTTCAGTTCCACCAAATGTTTAGAACTGAAAACCAACACAAGCTCTTCATGAATTAGACCAGTGATCAATTGTTTGCTGAGAAATATCCCTTAAGGCCACAATATGAAAGAGATGAATATTTCTAAGGAATTCTTTTTAAAATATTTATTTATTTACTTATTTATCGGGGGAGGAGGGGGAGAAGGAGAAAGCATGAGCAAAGGAGGGGCAGAGAAAGAGGGAGAGTGAGAATCTGAAGCAGACTTTATGCTGTCAGCACAGAGCCCAGTGTGGGGCTCAGTCTCAACAATTATGAGATCATGACCTGAGCCTAAATCAAGAATTGAGCTTAACTGACTGAGTCATCCAGGAGCCCTGTAAGGAATTCTTAGTAAGTGGAACAAAGACAATAAAGAGAGAGGCACCTGGATAGCTCAGTCGGTTAAGCCTCTGACTTTCGCTCAGGTCATGATCTCACAGATCATGGGTTCTCGAGCCCTACATCAGGCTCTGTGCTGACAGCTCGGTCTGGACCCTGCTTCAGAGTCTGTGTCTCCCTCTCTCTCTTACCCTTCCTTGGTCACACTTTGTCTCCCTCAATCTCTCTCAAAAATAAAACAAACATTAAAAATAATTTTAAAAAAGTAACACAATAAAGAGAAGTTAATAATAACTTAAGGAACACATCAGATTTTTTTTTTGTTTTTTGGCTTTTGTTATTATTATTATTTTTAATTTATATTCAAGGTAGTTAGCATATAGTACAATAATGACTTCAGGAGTAGAATCTAGTGATTCACCCCCTACATATAAACACCCAGTGCTCATCCCAACAAGTTGTCCTCCTTAATACTCCTTATCCATTTAGCCCATCCCCCCCCCACAACCCTTCCAGCAACCCTCAGTTTGTTCTCTATATTTAAGAGTCTTTTATGTCTTGTCTCCCTTCCTGTTTTTATATTATTTTTGCTTCCCTTCCCTTATGTTCATCTGTTTTATACCTTAAATTCCACGTATGAGTGAAGTCATATGATATTTGTCTCTGAATGATTAATTTCACTTAGGATAATATACTCTCATTTCATCCATGGTGTTCCAGATGGCAAGATTTCATTCTTTTTGATTGCTGAGTAATATTCCATCACACACACACACACACACACACACACACACACACACACACACACATCTCCTTTATCACTTTATCTACTTTATCTGTTGTTGGACATTTTGGCTCTTTTCATACTTTGGCTGTTGTCAATTGCACTGCTATAAGCATTGGGGTGCATGTGCCCCTTTGAAATAGCATACCTGTATCCTTTGGATAAATACCTAGTATACTGTGCAATTACTGGGTCATAAGGTAGTTCTGTTGTTAACTTTTTGAGGAACCTCCATACCGTTTTCCAGAGTGGCTGCACCAGTTTGCATTCCCACCAGAAATGCAAAAGGAGGAGCATGTCAGATTCTTCACTACGTTGTCCACCTAACCAAATCAAACTTAGTATTTGGCTGTTTTGTTTTTGTTTTTTTTACACATATTGTTGCAGTGCCCTGCGGCTGTTGCATGTATCATTAGTGAACTGATTTTGTCAGATCACCTGAAAAGGGAAACTCAACATGCTACCCTGAGTAATTCTAAGACATTCAGATAGAGAGAGGGAAAGGGGCAACTATGAATATTTTTAGAGGATAGGAATGGAATTTTAAATCATCACTGGATCTGTGTAAATTGGCAATTAAAGTACAAGAAAGTTTTGTAATAGCAATGATTTTTAGTGTTAGCCAAAATCAGTGAGAAAATAATGGAGAGTGATTTTCTTCACAGTACCAACCTCTAAGATACACTGCTGTGTGGTGTTTCTTCTAGGCTTTAATAAGAAATATGATGATAAATGGCCCCTGCTAATGTTTTTAAGGCAGCCAAGATTAGAAGATAGAATTCTTCTTAATAATTGTATATTATATGGAAGGAATTTGAGCATGCAAAGAATGACAAAAGAGCTGCTATTAGTTTTGAAAGATACTATCTAAGCTGCACTTAATTTTTTAAACTTTGGCTTCATTATTGTTCCAGAAATGCAAAAGTTAATTTCCTCCCTGATTTCCATCTTCCCTACCCCATTCAGCTTCATGTACCTGCATCTGCAGTTGCCTACTTCATCCGATGATTTACTAATTTTTAAGAATTTTTCTTTAAAAAAATTTTTTTTATATTTATTTAGTTTTGAGACAGAACATGAGCGAGGGAGGGGCAGAGAGAGAGGGGAAAAGAATCGGAAGCAAGCTCCAGGCTCTGACCTGTCAGCAGAGAGTCTGACACAGGTTTTGAATCCACAAACAGTGAGTATGTGACCTGAGCTGAAGTTGGACACTTAACCGACTGAGCTACTAAGGCACCCAGAATTATCTTATGGAAACAACATACAATTTGTTGTAAAAAAAGATAAACTTGGAAGTAATCAAAAAATGACACATGTTAATTGTCCTGTTGCTCAGTGATAGTATAAGAAAAAATACCTTGTTTCATCACAGGTTATGTTAATGTCTAGCAATTATTGTGCTTGAAAATAGTGTCATGTTGGCAATTACACATGATCTCATGACAAAATACAAATCACTTGCTATAATTTTCAAAGGAGAAGGTTTTGAGGTTTTTGGCCACTAACGGAGCATGTGAAGTAGTGATTTTTAAAAAATTACTACCAGCGTCCTCTTAAACACAACTAATCTCTTGACTGTGTTCTGCTGGTGTGTTTGCTTAATAGCTGAAACTAACTTAAATCTGAGCACAAACATTTCATTTCTTGAGAGTCACCTGTAATGAATACTGCCTAGATGTTGTTCAGCTTGATTCTGCTGACACACTTATCAGAGGGGCTGTCTCTGGAACCAGAGGGAAGATAGTATCTTCAGAGTAGACGGCAGTACATGCAGNAAATTACAATGATAGCTACTTCTGAATTACCATGTTAGTCGAAATCAGAGAGAAAAATGTTTAAATATTTTAAAAACCAGGAAGATTTTCTTCTCAGCAGGAATCATGCTACAATTCATTTAGTGTGCTAAACGTGTTCTTTCTTTCTTTTTGGTATATTTACTGATAGCAAAGCTATCCTAACCAGGATCTTCTACAGTAGAAGGCTTCCTCTGCTGCAGCTAGAAGTGCCTTTTTAAAAACATTGTTAGTCAGCCTTGGTTCCCTCTGTGAAGTCTATAGACTAACACCAAGGATCTGACATTTAACTAACAAATTTTCACCAAGATGAATGATTTGAGTCAAGCGGCATAAAATGACTTCAAAGTGCTCAGAAATTGAATCCAAGAGTCAGACTATGCTGAACAGCAGCCTTCTGGGCATGTTTTATATCCATGTCAGAAGTTCAACTTTTCTTTAACTGGAGGACTTGAAACTAAATGCTCTGCATGGTAATTCCTGTAGTCTTAATTATTCTATCAAGTCCAATTACAAAGTGGAATTTTCAAGAACCAGAAAGCTTGAACATTATTAGGAGAACAAATTAGGAGAGCAACCGAATGTCTGAACTATGTACATTTTAGACACCATATGGCACAAAATCCTGAACTGGGCACTCCAAATGCCCAGATCACCGGGTGATGGTAAAATTATAAAGTTAAGGAATCAACTAATACTATCTCTCTTACTTTATTTCTTATTTTGATTTCATTTACTTCTGAAATTAACAATTTTTTGAGATCTTTGTAATTCACATGTAATTAAAAAATAATAGAGGGATCTGTGTGCCTTTTACCCAGTTCTCTCCAGTGGTAAAATCTTGCATAACTATAGCATAGGATATTGACTTTGATACAATCCCTTGATCTTATTCAGATACACTGGTTTATATGCACTTCTTTGGGTAATCACCACCACAGTCAAGACAGATAACAGCCCATCATCACAAACATCCCTTGTGTTGCTCTCTTATAACAACATCTATCTGCTTCCAACCACCCTCGCAACCCCTGGCAACCACTAATCTGTTCTTCATCTGTATAATACTGTAATTTCAGAAATGACATGTAAATGAAATCATATAGTATGTAACCTTTTGGGATTGACTTTTCTCACTCTGCATGATTTTCTGAAGATTCATACAAGTTATTGCAATTTACCAATGGTTTCTTTTAATCACCAAGTAGTATTCCAGAATATGGACGAACCGTTTTAACAGTTTACCCATTGAAGGACAGTTGAGGTGTTTTCAGTTTTAGATTGTTAAAAATAAATCTTCTGTGAATATTAAGGTTCACATTATTATGTGAACATAAAGTTTTCTTTTGTCTTAGTAAGTGTCCAGGATGCAATTGCTGGGTCTTATGGTAACTGTACATTTGGTTTAAAAGAATTTGGCAAACTGTTTTTTAGAGTAGTTATGTCATCTTACATTCATCAATATATGATTGATCCAGTTTCTCCACATTTTCTGAAGCATTTGTTGTTATTTTTTAAAAAATATTTAGCCATTCTGATAGGTGTATACATTTATAGTGAAGTTTAAATTTGGATTCCCTAATAGTTGATGATATCAAACATCTATTTATATGCTTATTTGTGACCTGTATGTTTTCTTCTGTGAAATGTCTATTCATTTTTCCCTATTTTCTAATTAGATTGTCTGTTTTACTTATGATTGAGTTTTAGATTTGTAGATACTTGGTCTCAATACTAGTACTTCATCAGATATGCATTTATGAATATTTTCTCCAAATCTGGAGCTTGTCTTTTTATCCTCTGATAAACAACTATTGTTTTTTGGTGTAGTGGAAAATGCAGAACCATGCAAAAATACCCAGTCACGAATAATTTTACTATGGATGTGTACAAGAAAATCATAATTCACTTAATTCTACTTTTCTCATCTTCAGTGTTGTATATACACACATGTGTATATACAATACATGTGCACACACATGTGTGTATATGCACACACAGGTGTACGCATAATCTGTGTAAGGAAGAGATTTGAGGATAAATACTGCCTGGAGTAGTTATTTCTGCTATAACACTTGTTTAGAATATGCAAGTTTAGCTTGAAGTTCACTTTTGTGGCTATGAATGTCCAATAGAGTAAAGTTTATATTTCCTCCTTTGGTTTTCTTTTATAATTTTGTCAAAAATCAGTTGGGCTCATTTATATGTATTTATTTCTGAGTTTTCTATTCCATTCATTAACATGTCTACCTTTCCACCAAAATCACACTGTCTTGATGACTGTATTTATAAGTAACCCTTAAAAAAGGGTACACCGTCTTCACACTTTATTCTGTTTCGAGATTATTTTAGTCTGTGGCTTTTCACATAAATTTTAGAATAAGCTTTCTGTCTACCAAAAAAAAAAAACCTGAAAGAAGAGATGATAAAAACCTGAAATAAAAATGTTAATTAATGAAACTAAATAGTTCAGCTAATCTTATAAGTTCTATTGGAGAGTAGGTCGGTTATTAGTTTGCTTGGACTACCATACAAAATACCAGAGCCTAGGTGGCATAAACCACAGAAATGTATATTGATACAGTTTTGGAGACTGAAAATCCAAGAGCAAGGTGCCATCAGGGTTGATGTCGCATGGAGAGTTCTCTCTCTTTGGCTTGTAGATGGCTGCCTTCACACGGTGTGTCCACCTGGCCTTTTTTTGATTGTGCAAGGAGAGAAAGTAAGCTCTTTTTGTCTCTTTTTTTTAAGGACACTAATCCTATAGGATCTGAGCCCCACCCTTAAAATCTCTTTTAATGTTCATTACTTCCTTAAAGCCTCTATCTAAGTATAGCCACCTGGGGGATTAGAGTTTCAACATACGTGACACAGACATTTGGTTCATAACAGATAGAATAACCAAATATCCCCAGAAAGTTTGTAATAATTGCCATCACTCTTCTACATACTTCTTCTGCATTATTACTTACAACCCCCTTAATCTTTTAGATTCCTTTAGGAGGTAAGGGTAATATTATCCTTTTTTATAAATAAGGAAGCTGAGGCTTGTGAAGTCTTAAGTAACTTACTTAGGTTCACTCACATAAAAGGAGTTGTAAGCTTTTAAACTATCTCACACATTTTTTTCTGTAGCAAATTATTAGGGAAAGAAAAAATTGGTTGCTATATTTTAAATAATATCTAAAACAGCAGTAATTGCTTTAAGTAAAAATGCAAAATAGGAAGTATGGTGGGAGAATTGTGATTTTTTTTTTTTTTAAGCCCACAACAATCTTCCTTTTCAGTATCATTAGTAAGAAGGCAAAATGACAGTGGAAACCTGGAGACTCCCTGGGAGCCAGTTTCTGGAGGAGATCAACAAAGCAAGCTCATTTTTCTTTTGTGGAGCCCAGAATAAACCAATAAGAGTTAAACACAACAAACTGAGTTGAACAAGAAATGAAAGCATGCCAAGGGCAACAAATAGATTTTTAATTTTTGTGTGTACAGCTTTCCTCTCCTTAGTGTCTCTCTGTGATGAATGAGGTGAACAACAGACCCTCTGTAAATTACAGACTCTGGATAAATTATGAGCAGAGTAACAATGCATAAACCACAACATTTTTCTCTGGCAACAACTGCTTTGCTTTTATCCTAGGGGGGTCTTTGGCCCAGAGAAAGAACCTGGGCTGTTTAGAGGCTTGTATATGCACTATACACTATACATTGTAGTGGGCATGTATTGGAGAGGAATTGAGTTTAGATGTTATTTAAATGTATTGACTTTTTCCTGCTTTTCATTTTTCATCTCTTGCAGTAAACTTCCGAGCAGAAAGAATTAGGGATATACTGAAAGTTTCTTTTAAATTTTACAAATAGTGATTGTCGTTTAAAAAATCCATAAATGTGTTTGGATAACATGAAATTTATGTTTCCAACCCATATTTTGGTTAATTTATTGCTTTTTAGATTATTTAGGCTAATAACCAGAACATAAAAATACATATTATAAAACATTTTACAGATAATTACTGTATTTTTATAATTGATACCATGTTTCACAGGCATGTACTTCCTTTTTCTTTCCTTATCTACATTTTTTTAACCAACTTATCATACGAGGATTCTCTCTGTCTTGGTACAGCCCCTGGCAAAATGCAATAAAAATGTATTGGGAGAGCGCCTGGGTGGCTCAGTTGGTTGAGCCTCCGCCTTCGACTCAGCTCATGATCTCACGGTTCATGATTTCCGGCCCCACGTCGGGCTCTGTGCTGACAGGTAGCTCAGAGCCTGGAGACTGTCTTCGGATTCTGTGTCTCCCTCTATCTCTGACTCTCCCCTGATCATGCTGTCTCTCTCTCTCTCAGAAATAAATAAATAAAATATTTAAAAAATGTATTCCGGGAATCAAAACATTAGGACTGAAAAGAAATGTATAGACTAGGTCGCTCAAATTCCTCGTTTTATATATATATATATATATATATGTATTATATATACATATATATGTATGTATATATAATACATGTATGTATTATATAGTGTGTGTATATTTATGATATGTATTATATATGTAAATATGTATTTTACACGTATACACAGTATTAGGGGAAAAGAGAAAATAATGGAAAT
>NW_027532634.1:807484-841373 GCF_008692635.1 Crocuta crocuta | reverse complement strand
TATTAGGGGAAAAGAGAAAAAAATGGAAATCCTTTCGTAGCTCACCCACTATAGGCATACTATATACACAGCCCTTTAGGGAAGAGAGAAAGATAAAATATTACTCCTTATTTAAAAATGTTCTGTGTCTACTACATAATGAAAATAATTTGAGGAACAAAAACTGGGTAAACGAGGAAAAGGAGGAGGGAAGAGAATCAAGATTGGGGAGTGTTGTTGCAGTTTTGCCACATGGAAGGAGGGCTTGAAATGTGTGCGTTGTGCTGCTGCTGACTGAACTGCAGGTACCTGTCCTGGCAGTACTATTCAGGTGGTAACTATGGGGAACTGTTGGATAAATTTAGCCTGAGCTCATGTTCCACCGCTAGAAACTTCAGTTCTATTTCCCACGGAAAACACTGAAGCTGTCTAGAAAAAAGTGTACTTTTGTGCCCTTTCATGAAATAAGGAGGTAAATGTCACCAATTTGCCTTTGCTTAACATTTTCCTGTGTAATTGGGTACCCCTGGTAGAGCTTCGAAGTCCCTGTCCTGTGCCCCTAAATTAGACTGATCCTTAAAATCCTGCAATTGAGCAGGCTTCTTCCTCTGACCTTTTCTGCTTCTGTTGTAAATCCATTAGCATTAAGGTCTGTCTGAACGTACAATGAAATGTTGGTTTGCCAATAATCACAATGCATAATCAACATCTTCTTTCCTTTTGTAGATTTTAGGAAAAGCTTATGATATTCACTTTTGCAAATCTTCTCTGACAGTAGTTGAGGAGGAACTTAAGCTCAGAAATTTAACTGTAGAGGATTATAGAGTAGATAAATGCTATCAGTATTTTTCTCTAGGTTTCATCAGGGTAGGGAACTGATAATAGTTACAAGTGCAGTGAACCATAATGTATATTTAAAGGGTCAGCCAACTATTGTCCACAAACCAAAATCAAGCCAGTGTATTATCTGGGAGATGAAAATGTTTTGTTTTTTTTTTTTTAAAAAAAAGAAAAAAGAATATTTTGGGACACATAAAAAGTATAGTTGACCCTTGGACAATGTGGGTTTGAACTGTGCAGGTCCACTTATACAGGTATCTTTTTTTTAATATAAATACAATGCAGTACTATAAATGTATTTTCTCTTATGATTTTCTTAATAACATTTTCTTTTCTCTAACTTTGTTGTAAGAAATACAGTATATAACACTGTATTAATACACATATTAATATGTTAATCGACTGTTTATGTTATTGGTAAGGTTTCCAATCAATAGTAGGCTATTAGCTCAGTTTGTGGGGAATCAAAATTACATGTGGATTTTCAAGATGCTTCAGTGGCTCAGTGGGTTAAGCATCAGATTTCAGCTCTGGTCATGATCTCATGGTTTGGGAGTTTGAGCCCCATGTTGGGCTCTCAGCTGGTCCTTTGCCTTCCTTTCTGCCCTTCCTGCTCATTTTCTCTCTTTCTCACTTTCTCAAAAGTAAATAATAACATTAAAACAAAACAAAATTAAATGTGGATTTTCAACTGTGTGAGGGGTTTGCACACTTAAATTATTTTCTACAGGAATTCTAATTTGGAAATGAATTCACTACAAAGTGTCAAAGATAAAAACGCTAAGAGTTTTTTAATACACTGAGGAACCCCTCCTCCAATTTCCTCTGTATCAGAAGAGGATTAAACTTGAAGAAAAGTCAATCCAACAAATACTCATTGAGGATTCATTAGATGCAAGGCATCATGCTAGGGGATGTAGTAAATTAGAAGCAAAATAAAACATTAAATCATAAGGTATTTGCCATCTAATTGGAAAACAGTGGTAAAAAAATTGCATGAAAGTTATTATATGAGACAGTATAGTAAGTGTCACAGGAAAGAATAAAACAGAATTCCAAAGCATTTCAAAGGAGAGTGAGACCACATAGGATTAGCTGAATCAGGAAGGTTTTGTGGGTGAACTATTCAGATATATGGAATTAAAAATTTTGTTGGGGGAGTGCCTGGGTGGCTCAGTCGTTAAGCATCTGACTTCAACTCAGGTCATGATCTCACGGTTTGTGTTCGTGAGTTCGAGCCCTGCATTGGGCTCTGTGCTGACAGATTGCTTGAAGCTTGGAGTCTCTTTCATATTCTGTGTCTCCCTCTCTCTCTGCCCCTTTCCTGTTCATGCTGTCTCTCTCTCTCTCAAAAAATAAACAAACATTAAAAAAATTTTTAAAAATCATTAAAAAATAAAATTTTTGATAGGGGCAGAATGTAGGGTGGGGATTTTGAAAATGAAGGGAAAGCAGAACATAGGTGAGAATATCTTCCCATACCAATTATTTTCTAATTGAAAGTCACAAATATTTTAGCTTGGAAGTCTATTCTTTTTGATGTAGTAACACTCTGTTTCTTTAGTCTGTGCCCCTCCCCCCCTGTGCTGTCTATGCAGCAGGAGGATAATTTCATATCTCTGTTCCATCTGTCCTTCTGGATTGCTGAAGTTGGTGTTAATTAAGTGACTGTGACAGTGTGTGTCCCAAAGATAGAGCATGAGTATGGTCATAGGCAAGAGATTACCTTTGGGGGAAGAAAATCAGTACCTAAACAGGATAATTAAAGGAAGCCCTTGATACATTACCCTATAAAGTTCAGCACATTGTGCAGTGGGCTGGCCTTATTAAAATGTAGAATAGCCTGAAATGAATGACTCCCAAAGCTTCCCTGCAGTCAGTTTGGGATGCAGCTGAAAGCCAAGGTTTACTCCATTGTAGACTGGGGACAATGAACTTCTCCAGTTCCTTGTCTTGTGCTAACTTGCAGGTGTTTACATCACCAAGAGGGTAGACTCCTTTTGCTAAACCAAGAGGCAGCTCAGTTAATCTTCTTTATAGTGAACTCTGGGAGAGGCAAACCACATTTTTAAACACACATTTTGATACTTCATAATTGACAAGCCCTCAGTATTGCTTTGGGGGCTCCTACTGTTCAGAGAAACAGCCTACCAAACGCAAGCAGTGTCAGATATTAACGTTGAATTAAAACTGCAGGTAAAAATGGGGACACTGACATATTCCTGTCCATAGGCTTGACAGGAAATTTATTTTGCTGTAGCTGAAAAGTAATTAACCTCCACTGTGAGAGAATTCTATTACTAGTAGCTATTCTGCCATGCAAAGTGCACTACATGGAAATGTTACAGGCTATCAAGCAGAAACGGCAGATTTGTCTGCATTTTAAACTGAATTTCCATTACCCTATTCTTTTCTCTTCTGTATCTCTCCTTCCTCACCACCTTCTCTCTTGTTTCCACTGAAGCTGGAAATTGAGACACTATGGAACTTGAAAAAAGGTTCAAAGCAGAAGAGTGCTTGTAAGGATTTTGTAAGACCTATTTTTACTGGTATTTGAATTTTTAAAGAAACAACTATTTTTTGGTGTAGTGTAAAATGCAGAACCATGCAAAAATACCCAATCATGAATAATTTTACCATGGATATGTACAAGAATATCATAATTCACTTAATTCCTCTTTTCTCATCTTCAATGTTATATATACACACATGCACACACAGGTGTATGCATAATCTGTGTAAGGAAGAGATTTGAGGATAAATACTGCCTGGAGTAGTTAGTTCTGCTATAACACTTGTTTAGAATATGCAAATTTGTTCTGAAGCGATTGATATATTAGACAACAATTTGAGCATAATGCAAATTTTGTGTTTGCACATGCCTGATTTTTGTCTTTAAAAAACATTGAGTAAAGGCAGAAAGCCATACTCAGCTGAGGGGAGCCCAGTAGAGTACAGAATACTCAAACATACACCCGTACACACCTCAGCTATCTACCAGCTGCCTCAGTTCACCACACATGCTATGAGCCATACCCATCCACATCTAACGTAACAATTCTCTTTCTGATTTCAGATATCTTCCTTCTGCAACTCCATACCAACAAACTGCCGCCCTTCCAACTTCATCCTTCTGTCATTTTCAAGGTAAAGCGTCACTCTGATGTGTCACCGATGAAGTATTTTGAGTGTTGTCCTCTTAACCTCCTTCTCCCATAAACCCCATGTTTTTCTTAATTCACAATTATGCATAGCACATTTTAAGGAATAGAGACTGCATTATAGCAGAACTAACTACACTTCTCATTTCCTTTTATTATTATGATTAATGTGTGTGACTTTTGTTTCATCGGTGATGAATATTTCTGAGTTTTCTGTGCATTTGTCACATAAGTACAGCTGTACAGTAACCAGTCATACTTTAAGCTATTCCATCAGAATAAAGGAAGATCTTTTCTCCTAGAAAACAATTGCTAGAATAAAGAACACAAAATAAATGGTTTAAGAGCTCTTGCTGGTTTTCTGAAATAATAATAGTCGTCACTCATAGAAGCCTTACCAGGTTTTGGCATCCTGCCACAGCCTTCTGCATGGATTCCCATGCCAACGTGGACAGGAGGATCAGTTATCCTCTGTGTGTGGCGAATGAGGACTCCAAGGCTTTTTAAACCTATGTAGCTTGTCCAGTGTTTCTGAATTACTCATGATCGAACAGAGGACTTTGAAGAAGGCCAAAGTGAAAACTGGAGTTCTGTCACCTCCAATGTCTTTCTTGTTGGTTTCTAATATGTCAAAGGTTATTAACACTTTCACTTAGAGATAATTGGGTTTAGCACTCTCATTTAAGAAATGAAGAAATTTAGGCTCAGGGAATCTGTGCAATAGGTACTCTGGTCAAAGCTAGAATTTAAGACTCAGATTACCTGACTTGACATCCATTTCTCCAGGCCTTTTCTGCTGTGTTTTTAAGTGTCAGGGTAAAAGGAAATTGGTTCCTAAGAAAATGTTTGGTATCATAACTGCTATATGATAATTCAACCAATGCTTTGTTTTCTTCCATTTCTTAAGTAAAATAACATTCATAGTTACGAACTTCTTGAAATAAAGAATAGAGTAGGGACCAACCGCATCACAGTTGTGTACTTCCAGAAATAAGATAGGAAAAAAAATCAATCCCCAAATAGCAGACATTTTTTCCTCAGAACATCTAAATGTGGGGTAGTTTATGGTAATGACCATTTATAACCTACTATTCTGGGAAATGAACTTTACAAATACGAAAGCCAACTTGTAAATTTTTCCTGACAGAGAATAACACTGAGCTCCAGAGAGCAGAAAGTATTGTTCATTCTCTCTGGGATCTGTCACTGTTCATGATCATTAAAGAAGGCAGATGGGATAAACAAATGTCTATTATTTGACCGTTAGAGGAAAGTTGAGATGGAAAACAAAATCGTCTCTCTCTCTCTGTCTTAATCTCTCTCTCTCTCTCTTTCTCTCTCTCTCTCTTTTGGTCTTGAAATAGTTTACTGGGCTGTTTGCCTTCACTCTAGGAAAATGCCATGAACTGGTGGTGGTAGTTGTGGTTCAGTCTATTTTGGATGCCAAGAAAGCAAAGCCTTCACTTAAAATTATAGGGGATGTAAATTTTAAGAATTACAGACTAATGGCTCCCTTCTTCTCCTCGATTGCCTAACAGCCATGTGTGTGAGTGACAGCTATGCATTAACAGCATGCTGCCCTTCTCAGGAAGAGGTGGCTGATGGCATGTTTCAGATATGAAATGACTTTGGCTTTAATGGTGGACTACAGGAAATTGGGGATTTCTTTTTTTATAAATTGGCATTTTTTAAGTGACAGGAACCTCTAGGAGTTTATATTACTATTATTAATGAACAATGTTTAAATACCTTTATAAGAGGGATTTTGAATTATATTTAAGAAAGATTTCCATTTCTTTTTCTCTTGAAAAGTTTTTGTGAAAAAATAATTAAGTTTACAATCTATTAATGGGGAACAATTCAGAAGCCTTTTATTCTCCTTTTACCAGTCCTCTGAGCTGATAGAGAAAAAAAATTGATGTGTATTCGGCCATATTGATTAATATAACAGTCTTTGATTTAACACTGAAGCGTCTCTCCTACCCAGGATGTAATCTGTAAATTCTTTGTCAAGAGTTTATCTCAAGGGCATATGGAACAAGTTGGATTCAAAGAATTCTGTCAAAATAAGGATTTGTACCTATAGGATTAACCAATGACAAACTGCAATAAATGGATCCTCAGCAAATTTTTTTTTTTTGAGCCTGACTTTAAATGTTTTTAGTTTTGGAAAATCAAGACTGATTCTAACCATAATATTCTGGAGGACCAAATATATACTTTGCCTTACATTGTACAATTTTGCAGAAGAGATTAGCAACAGGGAGAGCAGGCCAGGGATCCAATTGTTTCTGGATCTCTGGATTAAAAAGCTTCATTTTTACCCTTGAAGAAGAGAAACTTTTCATTTTCTTTCAACGATTGTAGTGTAGCTCACCTAGGGAATGAATTTCAGAAACAGAAAAAATTTAAGAGCATTTTTAATTGATTAAACTTGCAGACAGAATGCAAGTCATCCCTGACAGGTGACAGAGAATAAGGATGGGAGAAAATTTGACATTTAACTTTTAAATCTGGACCAGCAGAAGATTGGTTCTTAACTTTCTAACTTTAAATTTACCCTGTGACCATTGACTTGCATCCACATGAAAACCTTAATGAAAAATGTATCAACATAAACATACATATAGATTATGTTGATATATTTTTTATTAAGATATGTATGTATCTTAATACATATGTATTAAGTACATATTATGTATGTTATATATGCTCTATGTATGTGTATATATATAGATTATATTGGTAAATTATGTAAGATATCTCTAGATACAAAATATTAAAATGAAAGCATACTAATATTCAAGAGAAAATTATATATAGGAACAGATAAAAAAACTCTGAAGCAAATTTCTTTTTACAAAGGTATGTATCAGGAGTAATAGGTGAAGAAAAATTATGTAGGAAGATATCTAAGAAATAGTTTTTTTATGACACTTAGGATGTGTTTTTCCTACCCCTTCCCATCCTTTCTAGACTAAACAAGGAATAGCAAGGGAAGCCTTTGTGAAAAGTATGTCAGGCGAAAGAAGAAAGATGGGAACTCACATAAGAACATCTGTTCTGCAAAGCCACTTGAAAAATAACTGAGTATTAACGTGAAAGAAAATGTGCTCAGCATGAAACTAACCACAAGTAACGTGGTAGCAGGGAGGCGGGGAGAGTGACATAAGGAACTTGCACCCTACTGAGAGATAAGTTCTGAGTGTCCAATCCAAGTCACCCCCTCAGCTAATGTGAGAGGAAGTGGCGGCAGGCATTATCCCGGCAAATTGCCCGTGAAGTGGCACGAGTTGCAACTGAATCAAAATTTAGAGATACAAAAGCCATATTACGACAAGTGAGATTGCAAAGAAAATTTCCGTTTTTTTCTCTTTAGTTGCCAGATATATTTATAAAATCAAAATGGACTTTTTAAAAAATGATTCACCTTTTAAGGTAGAGGTAGGTTTTCTGAATTATCAGTATGCATTTGTAAATGTGCAATTTTAAATGGTGCATTATTTTTAAACTTGCCCTTTTCTTTCAATTTCATATATTTATTTCAGAGACCATTTTGATCAATGAGAGAGTATAATTAAATGCTTTAAATTTTCCTAAAATTCTGAAAATGCTTGATTCTGTTTCTGAGATAATAGGAATGCCACCAAATTTGCTACTAGTTCAAAAGAGACATAGGAAGAAAGCACCTTTCACCAGCTCTTTTAATTTGGGACTGTTTTAAAATGTCATTTGCATATTTAGTTTAAGTGTTGAAGGCAATAATGAAAGGAGAAAAGTGTTAACTTAGTTGCTTTCACAAATACAATCTCTTTTCAAACTGAAAAAAAAAAAAAAAAACCCAAAACTCCTAAGTTGACCTGTCACCTACTGTTATTTGTGTGACTTCCTCTCCCCACAAACAATAGAAAAGTCCTCAAGAGAATTGCTTCCCATTAAAGTCACATGTTTACTATTGGGGCTATTAGGAGATTTCATGCTGTTTATCTTCCCACTTAAATGTATCATCTGCACAAAATCTCAAAAATTTGTGGTGCTTGCTCTATTTCCTAAACCGAATGGTGGATTAATTGTTGTTTGTATCATGCAGTAAATTGTGCATACATGTTATATAAGCACTATTACACATGATTAATATGAGTAAGCTGTTTTTAACAATTCATGCCTATTCTTGATCTCAACACTGCCTTCTAACTATTGTTCTTTCTTCTTCTTTCATTCTCTGTATCCCCTGTTCCCTACGTTCATTAATAAGACTTTGAAAGAAAATAATTCAGAATGTGAAAAACAGACCAGTATAGTGTCCTCATCCATGCTAACTCATGTTCAGACTGATCTTTTCTGAATGTGCTTGTATTAATTACATCAGACAACAAAAAAAAGTCTACATTATAGTTTTATACTTCATAAGTAAACTGTCAAAATCCAGTGTAACTGATTTTTATAAGGCAGATGAATCTTATACATGAGAAAACAAGATTATAAATTTCATCGCAATGAAAGAAAATGTAAAGAATGGCAAGGCTTTGTAAATGGAACTTATAAAAACAGGGGTACTGTTATTGTTAGGGATTTTTATGGGCCATTGGAATACCGATTGTCTTCACCATGCCATTGTAGCATATTTTACTGACAAAGCAACTACTGTAGTTTGGGTTCCCTAGGTAGCAGGTCCTGAAGAAAAGGTGTATGTATGATCTTATGACTGGTGGAGCAAAGCAGGGAAAGAGGGAGGCCAAAGCAATGAAGTGTTGAGCTGGCCATCACTATAGGCAACTGGCTTCTTTACACTGTGGAACCTTCTAGGAAACTTTGTGAATTAGGTCTTTGGACCATTACCCTGGGAGAGAGAGGGAAATGCATTTACCCTATAGCTCCCATTGACTGTGTGGCATTTTGGCAAATGGGTTTCTTGAATTTCACATGTCTGCTTCTCACTGGAGAAGGCTAGAGTTGAAAGGCACATGTGGCAATCTAGATGCTGGTAGGTCACCCCACATGAGGCTGGGCTGTGTCCCTGCAGAAATGGTCACTTCAGTGGTGGCTGTACAAGACTAGAGGATTGAAGTAGTGCATAACAGGTATTCAAAACACCCAGTTTTTAAAAAAAATTTTTTTAAAATTTATTTTGAGAGAGCACACACATGAGCAAGTGGGGGGAAGTCAGAGAGAGAAAAGAGAGAGAGAATCTCAAGCAGACTCCACGCACAACACAGAGCCTGATACAGGGCTCAATATCATGACTGTGAGGTCATGACCTAAGCCGAAGTCAAGAGTCAGATGCTAAATTAACTGAGGCATCCAGGCACCCTAACACAGCCAATTCTGAGGTAAATTTGGTAATGATATACACAGTCTCTGAGGAAGAATAAAAAAAGATGAACAAAGTAAGCAATAAAAGAATGTCAAGAATCAGCAAAGAATACAGACAGGAAGGAGAATACTTTTTGAAGAAAGAGTAGGAATACTTCATAATTATTCCAGAAAACCACAAGTTAACATTTATTAAATCAACCTGAGAATGGGGGAGATATTTAGATTCTAAGAATCAGTTAATTTTCATTCCACCAATTTTTATTTAGTGCCTAGTATGTGCTAAGCCCTAGGCTAGGTATTGGCGGTCTACAGTCAGGATTCATCTCCCCTCCTCATGAAATCTTGAATCCACTGGGAAGACATACATTAAACAGTGTACTTACTATTATTACTTAGCAAGAAGTATGGGAAATGCTACAAGGGAGAATTATAAACACAATGGGAATATTAGAGGGCACTCGACCAATCCTGTAGCCTGGGAATGAACTCCCTAAAAGTTATATTTATGCAGAGACATGACAGGAGGCAAAAGAAGGTGATAATTGTATTCCATACAGCTGGACTGGCTGCATCCTTCATTGGCTACTATGTATTTTACTTCCCATAAACCTCTCACACCCACCCATGCTTTTTCTCTGTGACTGCCACCACCACACTAGCGCTTGGTGAATGGGAGTAACGGGGCATAAAGTGGGTATGAAGAGATGAGGCAGAAGTAGTTTCAGGGGAAATTCTTTGAAGGTTGTGGAACCAGGGCACCTCGGAGAAAGCAGCCCAATTTAATCAGACCTGCAAAAGAACTATACTGGAGGCATCTTTTAGAGGCCTCTTGGGATATCTTTCCAGATTGAAATTTCAAAATGAATTTTAATATATTCAGAAAAGAGAAAAAAATGTAGATATCCATTAGATATCAATCAGCTATTCATGGGACCTGGAGAAGGCCACAGTGGTGTATCTTTCCAAAAGACAGGCCTGGTCCTGAATGTGTGCTCAGATCATATGTGTTACACATTTAACACAAAAACTGGCAGTAAGTAACTTTTATTAGAAGGTTTACTCTTAGGATTGGCATTACTCTAAATGCCCATTTGTATTTCACATAAATGCATTTATTTCTCACAACAATTGTAGGGCTGCATGATTATATTACCCCATGTTACAGATGAAGAAATTGAAGCACAGAAAAAGATTATGAGTTTTCCCATGGTCACCTGCCTACTGACTAGCATAGTGAGAAATAGACCCAGACATTCCGGGTCCCATAAGCAAGTAAGAACTTAACAAATACTAGCTGTTACCATCCTCCTCTTCCCCTTCCTCATCATTATTTTATTAGAAGATTATATAATATATGTTAATAAATCCAAGTCTTCTAGATTAGAAAAATGTTGGATGCAATATATGTAAAGGTAAAAAGAATGGATTTTAAAGTCAAATTCTCAAGCAGCTTTCTATCTATTCATAGTTAAAGTCTAACTTTAATACAGTAATTACAGCTCTCTGATCCTCTGTTTCTTCACCTATAAAATGAAGATAGTAATATTTATGTTTCAGGTCAATTGTGTAGATTAATGCTTAGCAGAGATCTTATGCTTAGTAAATATTAATTTTCCTCTCCTCCCCCTCAAAGCTATTTAGGATTAATCAAGAACAGGATAGAGAGAATTTGACTAGTGTGATTAAATATCTTTGTATGGGTTCTATTTGACTAGTGAGTGTCCTGCTAAAAGGAATTATTAATTAAAGTTATTCCCATCAATATTCAGATACACCAAAGCCAACACAGTTGTTCAGTGGTTCTAAAATACCTCTACAATGAAGAAAAGTACATAAAATAGTTTGGGATAATTCATTCATTTAGAAAACACGATAAATCAATACAGCAAGCTTGGAGCACAAAGAAGAGAAAAGCTTACTTTCAAACAAATATTTAGGATAAAACAGAAACTGGATATCATATAATTTTTGCCAATTTTTAATGTTCTGTAATATGGTATGCTACTTAATGTTTCATTTCCTAAGCATATAGCTATAGATGGGTCAAAATATTAGATGATAATAATATTTTTATTAAAGTAATGAAAAGATTTAAAAGTTTCTACTAGTTTGCATAAACTTTGGTGCCATTTAACTATTATTCTTATGGTTTGGGTGCAAAGTAAAGACTACTTGAAGTTTCTATCATAAAAGTTTTTATGAATATTTCTGGAGGGATCAAAGTTTAAAACATGCATCTATTATATAAAATGAAGTAAACTGAACCATACTGTCTATATTAAAATAAATCTTTCTTAAAATTTTATTTTAATTTGAAATTTTGTTAACTATTTATTTATTTTTGTGAGAGAGAGACAGAGTGTGAGTAGGGGAGGGGAAGAGAGAGCAGGAGTCACTGAATCCAATGCAAGTTCTAGGCTCCTAGCTGTCAGCATCAGCACAGAGCTCAATGCAGGGCTCAAACTCAGCAACCACAAGATCATGGCCTGACCCAAAGCTGGATGCTTAACTGACTGACCCACCCAGGGGCCCCTAAAATAAATCTCTTGAGTAATATTGTTTTGCTTTGTTTTTAAAATTTTTAGTTTGTTTATTTTTGAGACAGAGAGAGACAGAGCACGAGTAGAGGAGGGGCAGAGAGAGAGACACACACACAGAATCCGAAACAGGCTCCAGGCTCTGAGCTGTCAGCACAGAACCCCATGCGGGGCTTGAACCCACGAACTGCGAGATCATGACCCGAGCCAAAGTCAGATGCTCAACCCACTGAGCCACCCAGGCGCCCCAAGTAATATTGGTTTTTATCTGAAATCCAGCCCTCAATAAATATTTAATTTTCTGATAGTAAAATAATTATTTAAAATAATATCAAAATACCAGTCATAATGCTTCCATACTAAAATGCCCATGAAATATAATATTTTATGATTACAACTAAGATAATTTTATTTGAAGCTTTATGGAGGAAAAAAGGTAATAAGTAGAACCAAATTAGAAAGTTCAGAAGTATCTATATACAACCTGATCCTTGATCCTTAGATTTTTCCTAAGCAGAATAAACTGTGTGTATTAAGAGAAAGTAGAAATTTACCTCGGAATTTTCACCGTAGAGATAGCCTTCATTTAAATCAAGTCAAGTTTCTGTTATGGGAGTGACCTACTGTCTGCATTTTTAAACTTTGATGTTTTACACTCTGTAAGCTTTATAAATGTTACATTTTCTTCATGATTTCATGTACTTTTTTCCAGAGACACAAATCTATATTTAAGAGTTTCCAAGTTTCTTAGAAGAGTCCTTAGTTTCCATTTAAAGGTTGTGTTTTCTACTCTGAGGGTGAAAAAAAAAATAGAAGTCAAAACTCCATAAAAACACCCTGAAAACAATTAGGGGAGTTTAAGGATGAAGGCAAATGATAATTTTCTCTGAAGGAATATGAAAAATATAGTTCTTTACCTTTACTCTTTCCTCCTATGTCTTGCTCTCTTGTTTCTCCCTTAACTGCCACCTTTTTGGCTATAAAGTGCTTTTGGATAAATTTCTTTACAAGTTTGTCTCAGAGGATATTTGGTTATTTTGTATTCTGTTGCCTAAGGAAACTTTCTTCATTCCTTTTTTCCTTCTCTACCTTCTCCTCCTCCTCTTTATCATCTCCCTCCTCCTCTTCCTTCTTCCCCTCCTTCTCCTTTCTCTTCTTCTTTGTAATATATATTATCCAAAGGATATATTGAGGTAGCGGTAGCCCTGCCAAGTTTTCTGGTCATTATATTGTTAGAGTTTTAAAATCACCAGAATCACTTTCTTTTTATTAATTTTTTAAAATCTAGTATCTATCTTAAGGAAATTTTTCTTAGAACATTTCAACATCCCAGCCCAATAAGATTACAAATATCTTCTTGTTTTGAAAAGAATTGCCCTACAGTGACTAAATATTCAGAGGAAAAATGCAAAAAATTTTGTTGTCTGGATGCTTTTTCCATAGAAAACCAAAAGTTAAGAATGGCTGAATGTTTCCCTCTACATTTCAGTTATGCTCATGTACACAAATAGTCGAAATCATTCTTTTATTACTTGAAATGGTATTTCAACACCAGCAGGAGAACACTTCCATTGACTGTTTCCTTAAAATTGCTAAAATAGTCTACTGGTTATAAGAAGCTCAGCATTAAATCATGGATGACCCACCAATGTCCCTCCTTCCAGCTGAGTCACTAGTCAATTGCCATAGTTACCCTTCTGCCCAAGTGGGTGGAAGTCCAGCTTTTAACTGGAATTAAAGATGCAGTGCCTGCACCATAAGGCTCATTATCTGAGTCTGAAACACCTGCCGTAAGAGAATAAAAGGCAATCTGGTAACGGATCATTTAATAATTGAGTTAGACAGGAAAAAGCAAATGGCCTTTTGTTGGTACTTGATATCATTACTCATCTTTTCAAAGCGGCAGTGGACACAGTAGGAGATAGTTTTTTGTTGAAGGGAGAAATATCAAATTCGGTCTGACATAGTATTTTAGTAGTTTTGTACTTATGATCGAGTCTCCCTAATTGCATGCAGACCAGGGTTTCATGATTTATTTTCTTAAATACTGCTGCAGGGCTGACTTCTCAACACTTGATGTAATGTTAGGCATAGGTCATAGAGATAAAGTGAATTCTGATACTGACCGTCAACAGCTTTCCAAGGCATACAGTCCAAGTTCAAATCTTCCCTGGGGAACTCTAAGGCTCCATTAACCACAGTTAGTAGATTATCTTGAGACTCTGAGATGAAAAGTGTAATTAGGTATCTCTATGGTCTCCTTGTAGTATAATTGTTACACAGCTCTCCCTTTATTGAGCTGTTATCTCTATCTAAAATACTAGCTGACAACAAGCCCTGGCAGTAAGAAAAGGGGGCACCATTGGCATGCCAGAATTGAGAATCAGGCTTCAGATGAATGAAGCTCAAATGGCTTCTACAGTCAAGTTGTTTTGAACATAGAATAATTATATCATACCCAAGTGTGGTTCAGTCCTCAGCTAAAAATTCTGTTGTATTGAGATAGAATTCCAGTCAAAAAGGAGAACTGGAAATAATAAGCAGATTTGAGTGCTATGGTAGATTAATTAGAAATAATTAAGAAAAATGTGAAGACTGGACGAATAAATAATCTTACTAATGATAATGAGTGAAAAAGCAGGACATATAGACAAAAGTGAAATAAAAATTTGGGCTGTATCAAGGGAAGCATAAAAATCACAAACAGAGGAATAAGTTAAAGTGTTGAATCGGTGAGAACTTATAGAAAGTAGCTTAAACAATTCTCAAACTGTATGTTATTGTTACTTTTTATTTAGTAAGATTTTCTTTGCAAATATTTTTAAAGTATTTTTTTCTGATTAGAAGTGTAATTAATATATTCCCCTTGATAAAATTTCACAAAGCACAGGGATGCCTGGGTGGCTCAGTTAAGTGTCCAACTCTTGATCTCAGCTTCAGTATTGATCTCAGGGTTATGAGTTCAAGCCCCGTGTTGGCTCGAAGTCTCATTAAACAAAAAATCAGGAAACACAAAACACTAGTATAACTTGTACACAGAAAAAGAACTTGTCTTCTGAAAATTGAATTAAAAAAACATTTAACAGCTCTAAATGGAAATATATACAAAATGGACTGATTAAATTAGCATATCTAAAGAAAGATTTTTAAAAATGTATGCGCATGTTTGTTGAGAGATGATTGATTAGCTAGGAAAAATAAGGAGAGGAAAAGGAAGCCGGAAAGACCATTTTGGTTATGTCACTCTTTCCAAGCAGTTTCTAAGTTTTGGAAGATGTTCAGATGAGGCCTTGAACTCTTGGCCACTTCCTCTCACCTGTAGACCTCTTAGTGAGTGGGAGGTACCAGCTTCTCTGGGCCAGTGGAACTGAGATCATTATATATTTGAATCAGAGAACTCTTTTTTTTTTTTTTTTGATGTTTCATTTACCACATCACCACATAATAGAGAGGATTCCTACTTAATTTGTCTTCAGAGACAATCCACTAGTCAGACTAACACAAATATTCTGTCCATTTTGTACCTTTACTTCTCTTGTAATAAATTTATTGACAGTAGTTTTAAACATTGGTTTCTTAGGAACTTTGTGAAGATGAGGCAGCCTCCACTCTAAAGCACTAACAAACCAATGGTCAGTATTCCTAAGCTGGGAGTAACACTTTTGACATGCCGAATTTAGCTACTAGTTGGCCTCTTCTAGGATGGTAGTGATGTATATTAATACACATTTCTTTCCCACAAAGAAATGTGCAAACAGAAAAAAAATTAAAGAAAATAAATTTTTCTATAGACTTGGAGGAGGTCTGGAAGGATATTTTTCATGTTAGTTAAGGCATCCATAAAATAAATGTTTCACGTGCATGCATTTTTTAGCAAACTTGAAAGGCCATGACTGGTGAAAATTTGTAATTTAGCTGAGGCATGAATTTAAACAGTGCCCATTTGAAGACAGGTATGCAAGATATACAAATTTTGTAAATTAACTGAATAAATGTCTGAAACTCACATCTCAGTACCTCTCTGTTATCCTCTGTAGAGATAAAACTCACCTTCTAAGGAATTTTATAAGTTGTTTTTAGATAACTGGGAAAGATAACTGGCACCATGGTGATGAGGCAGACTGCTAGGATGGACAATGAAATTGTAAATGTCTAATAAATCATGTAATATTTCAGTTAGAATTTATTTTATAAGCATCATCCCATATCATTAAATTATTTTAGATTTTAGGCTGCTTAATTTTTCAGTGTATGATGTACCATATTTAATTCAATTGTCTAGTTTAGGGATCTTTAGCTAATATATCACACTTAATATTTTAATAAGGTCTTAGGGTATTTAAATGTAAAATTTAAATGTAAAAATGCCTTAGGGGACAGATAATTTTCTTAAAATATCTGAAGTCTTTCATTTGTAAAAGGAAGCTGTTTTTAGGTTTCTGGAAATGTTCACCAGATTACAGGTGTTATTGTATATTGCAGTATATGAAATCAAATTCAACTTGGCTTAAAGCTCTTTTAGAACTAAATTTGAAGACTCTACTGCCTATCATAATCCCCTTTTCCATCTTATTGGGAACTGGTATTCACTGAAACAAGCAAGATAATTAGCAACTCTTTGAGATTCACCTAGAAACTGTGATATCCACAAGTATTTAAAAGTATTATTCACAAATGCATGGCTCTTTTTTTGATATTTTAGACAAGGATTGTTACTATATGTCTCACAACTTAATGACCAGTTGAGAGTGTTGAAATGTTTATTCTTTGATGCTGGGTATGAACAACATTAAGGTTCTATCATTAGAACCTGATGAATCCAGTTCCATTTCTAGTTCCTGAGGTTTTTTGCTTTTGTTTTTGTTTTATCTTTCCTTTAAGATGTAAGAGTTTCCTGGTTGCAGATTGTTTTGCTTTCTTACTAAAGTAATAATAGTGCCTTTGATCTTGGCTTTTCTTTTTTTTTTGATCAGGCTCCTTTCCCAAGATGCATTTTATCTTACTTTATAAACATCTAATGATAGTTATTGTCTTTCTCTTGCAGAGAAAACATATAGTGGATAAAATTCTCTGAGTATGATAGTATGGGAATTCTAAATTATAAAATAGTATATATATCTTATTTTAAGTAGGGTATGCATTACCCTTGGTATCCAGAACAAATATATTCAAACATTTACCTATGGTTCCCTCCTTGAAATAAGTATTTTAATACAATACTTTTTCCTATTTTATATATTGCTTTTTCACAAGGAATCAAAAGCACCTTTCAGGCATCATTTAATTTATCCTCATTATTATTTTCTAGAAGTCTGTGCAAGTCATTTCAACACAGAATTTTAGAATCAATTTCTTAATTATGTAAAAATGTTAATTAACATGTAACACATGAGATTGAATATTTTGAATATCAAGTGAAGGTGTTTTCTTCTGGTTATGATAATTTTTCTCACTTTGGTATTGCACTTAAAAGTACAGATTTTGACATTAGATAGATGTGTATGCATAAAATACCAGTTGGCATGATCCTAGAGGAAGTATATTTCTTGTATCACAGTTTCCTCATCTGTAAAATGGGCAGAAGTATAATAAGCACTGAAACAGTTCTGATGATCACAAGGATACGTAAATTAGTTAACATAGTCCTAGACAAGCAAAGTGATGAAGAGAGCAAATATTTGCTGTAATTACTATATTTGCCAGGACTAGGCTTTATAAACAATAGAAATGAAATATTTCATCTGTTCTCAACTTTCAGTATGTGTAGATAACTGTAACTAGGAGATCTAATGTGGCATATTTACTATTGTTACTGGTATTATTACTATCATTATTTTAAGTGTGTGCAAATATTCTGTGGTTTTACATTATGATGCTAAAATGAAATATCAATATATTTCAAATTATAATATCCTGGAAATTCTCTTAATTTAGGCTGGTATATAAAAATAAATAACTTAAAAGCCTAGCCCCAATTCTCCTTTCTAAATAGAATTGCCACCTAACAGATTCACTAGAAGCTTTAGTTACCATTTGGAAACATGATCTGAATTAAGATTCTCTGTGTTATTTACTGGCCTACCTCATGCCTCTTGTAGAATTATCTCAATCAATATTAATTGAGGGCTCACAGTGTGTATGGTTCTGGACGAGCTATTTTAATTTAGAAGGTAGAAATGCATTAAATACCTGTGAATTTAGTTTAACTTGAAGTAGTTTCTGATAGTTAGACTTAATCAGATCAATTTCAGTTCTCTTTTTATATATTTAGACAAACTTTGTTTAATGATTTGTTCATTTATTCATTCTAAAGACTATGATGAGTGTCATTATGAGTCAAGTGGTCTGCTAATACCAGGGAATGCAGAGATGATTTTATCATAGCCCCTACTCCTCAAACCTCAAAATCTGATGATAGAATCAGTCAAGGAAATGTATATATATATACTGTTAGGATAAGTGATTAAAGTGCCTTGGGAAGATGGAAGAAAGAACATTTAATTCTGCTTAAAAGAACCACAGAAGACCTTAGAGTGAAGTAGTTTTAAGAGAAATTAAATGAATTTATTTTGATACCGAACAATTAATTCCATTAGAGAAAATTCTAAAAAATAAATTAAGCTAAAATATTGAATTGAACATCCATCATTCCACCACTCATGGGTAATTATTGTCAACAAGTTGGTGAATATCCTTCTTGTTAGTGAAAAAAGTATGTATATATTTAATAGAACACAATCATGATGTCACACACAATTACGCTGTTTAGTGTTTAATAGTTTACATTCTTGCTTAATAATTTTTCTTTATCATATATTATGTAAACACATATATACTTGAAGTGATTTTCTATGAATGACTAGAAAGCCATGATAGAAACACACTACAGTTTATTTAACTAGTTTTATTATGTAGAATATTTAAGTGCTTTTCAGTTTTTCCTATTCCAATGAGCAATCTTGTAGAAAAAAAGAACACTATATATTATTTTCATAAGATAAATGTCTTAAAAGAATTACGAATAAAATGGTGTATGTTTTAAACACATTTAAGTATTGCCAAATAGACTTTTAGAAATGTAATGTTTTCTTTAAAAATGTTTACTAATTTAGGGAACTTCATTTATTAAAGTAACATATTTGAGTTTGGTCAAATATGTGTTTGAATCAAAATCATTATTCCACGAGAAAGCACGCAAATTTCTGTGTAGGGGACACATAGAGAAAATAGCAATGATGTAAGGCTTTGGGAACAAAATCCAAACTGGTTGAATATTCTGGCATTAAACTATCTTGATGGTTTGTAAATACAGTAAGATAACTGGTGTATAATCAGAAGAGGCTTTGGGTTCCTTTCATGATGTGGTAGGACTTACCCTAAACTAGGTTAAGAACAAGGCAGTAATCATTTTCAGGACTAAGAAGCTCAAACAGTAGCATAACTACCATTTAAACCTGCTATGAGTATATTACATATAAGCAAACAGTTCCAAAATATTTATGATTTGATACTTCTCAAGTTGTGATTATTTGTCTCAAGTATGAGGAAAACATCCCTTCTTTCAAAAAGCTTTGGTATGTAACAGTCAGAATCTCCGAATCTTCACTGAAATTTCTCACTGATAAATGAACGTTGGTGTCTTGATTTTTACTTTCCAGGAACATGATACTGAAAGCTTTCTACAGACAGAAAGTCAGGCCTGGGTTTTTCTGGAATATTTAATCCTAATATATACGCTTACATTTAACTCAAACAATTCTACGCAAGGGTTATATGCTTGACTGCTAGATTTTCCTGCAGGTGGGTTTGGAGGAGAACTAATTTGGGTCTAGGATTAGCTGGATATGTTAGAAGGAACAATTCTCTAGATTGCTGATTCTGATGTTAATAACCCAGATGTTAGTAAAAGCTGCCAGCTGGGAATACAATGATCAAATTCCCTGCATATGTACTCTAATGATGATGAGTGAATCATTTGACCACAACTAGCATTTTTGGCTTAACAGAATATTAAGGTTTGTAACCTGATGGCTTCAGCTTAAGATACAGTCTAGAAATTTAACAAAATGAATGCTATTTAAAAAAAACTACTGTCTGTGATTTTTTTTTAAGTTTTAATTTTAATTCCACTTAGTTAACATACAGTGTTATTTATATTTACAGTCTGCTATTTTTGTAGATCTAAAATATAGTTTGCCTTTGTTTCAACAGTTTTGTAAGAAATAGACTTGAGTTATGCATAAAAAGTCTAACTTTGTTTTACTTCTCTCACTATAAAAAAAATAAGGAAATGTACAGTGATCTAAGATGCCAGCCCCCAGTAACACCTCTACTCACCTCTTAATAGAGATGCTTCATGAAATCATTTGAATTCTATATAGAAGGGCCAGCTTTTGAAATAACAGTGCTTTGTCTGTCTTAGACGGTGCTCTCTCCCTTTTATTACATGGCTATAAGGAACTAGATAGATACATTAAAGATGTGTTGAAATAAAGCTTCATCAGCAAATAAAAATGAAGTTAAACAAAAGTACTGTTGTTTCCTACATTAGCACTATTTTCATTTGTGGATGGGTGAGCCACATTAAAGGGAATTCAGCTTAGCATTCTGGTCATCACTACACAGCTGATGTTGTTGCATTGTGTACAGTCTAAAACTGTACATCAGTTGGATGTGGGTGGTTTTCTTTTTCTTTTTAATGGTCTGAGACAATAGTATATGCAGCCACATCTACCCATATTCTTCTGTTAACATGTTTTCCATCATGTAGATAAAATCTATTAGGAAAATATTTGAAATTATCCCCTAAAATCTGTAAAGTCCAAACTCTTAATAGTGGATTTGTTTATTTGTTCCTTATTTTGGGTGGTGAGGAGAAAGGAAAGCTATGTAATAATTTTTCAAACTTAACAGTATGTGAACTTTTCTCAATAGACCATCTAAATTTTTGTAAGTAAGATGTGAACTCGACATCAAGTAGACCACCAGCTTCTCAAATCTATTTATAAATAGATAAAAACAGGAAAATTTTATAGTCAAGCATAGTCTATAAATTCTCATCTTTGTGCACAGCATGAAAACATTTCAAAACTTCTCAGACTGGTGAAGAGAAATGCCTCATTAAATGACATAGGGCCACATGCAGTATTATAAAAAACTGCATGGATAATGTTATAAAAACTTATTTCTTAGATCAACAAAAGAGAAGTTTCTGTGTAGAAACCAAGGAATTTGAAACAGGATGGAAAATCATATGTACATGTATAATTGAAAATATATAGCAGAACCTGTGTGGCTCAGTCAGTTAAGCATCCTATTCTTGATTTCGACTCAGGTCATTATATTTGTGAGATCAAGCCCCATGTCAGGCTCTATGCTTGGCTTTCTCTCTCTCTCTTCCTCTTTCTCTGTCCCTCCCTTGCTTGCAGTCTCTCTCTCTCTCAAAAATAAACTTAAATAAAATAAATGTATATATATATTTATATATATTTACAACTCTGTACATTTGCTATGTTCACCACAAGTGTAGTTACTATCACCATAATAACACTAGAAAATATTTTAGATTTGTAAAAATTACTTTATTTGTAATATTTCATTATGTAAACTAGTAATATATTAGTAAGATGTATGTAGCACAATATGGTTAACATATATTGCTTCTTGACTTTAAAGGAAATATTTCAAGCATATTAAACTAAAATATGATGTTTACTCGAGGTTTTGAGTAGATGTCAATTTTCAAGCAAAGACGTTTCTATTCTTATTTTTCTTTTCTTTTACATTTTTTTAATGTTTATGTAATTTATTAAATAAATGTTATTTATTTTTGAGAGAGACACAGAGAGACAGAGTGTGAGCAGGGGAGGGGCAGAGAGAGAGGTAAACACAGAGTCTGAAGCAGGCTGCAGGCTCTGAGCTGTCAGCGCAGAGCCTGACACAGGGCTCAAAACCACAAACCGTGAGATCATAACCTGAGCCAAAGTCGGATGCTTAACCGACTGAGCCGCCCAGATACCCTTCTATTCTTATTTTTCTTAAGAGATTTCCTTATTAGTTATTGGTGTTTTTCTTCATCCTTAAAATAATTAAATAAGTTTTCTCCTTTAATATGTTAAAAGCATGAATTATATTATCAAATTTTCTAAGTCTAAATAATCTGTATAGTTCAGGGATTAAACTTTATTTGGCTGTAATATCTTTATATATACATCTTGGCTTTGATTTGCTAATATTCACTTGGGACTTATACAACTATGTCATAAATGAATTTGAGCTATATTCTTTTGGATTTTTTAAAATGTTTATTTATTTTGAGAAGTGGGTAAGGATGGAGAGAAAGAGACAGTGAGAGAAAGAGGGAGTGAGAGAAAAAGAATCCCAACAGGCTCCATGGTTGGCTTGATCTCACGAATTGTGAGATCATGACCAAGGTGAAATAAAGAGTCAGGCCTTAACCCATTGAAACACCCAGGGGCCCCTACATTTTTTAGAAAATAGACTTCACACCTAGCACAGAGCCCAACATGGGGTTTAAACTCACAACACTGAGATCAAGACCTGAGCTGAGATCAAGCATCAGATGCCTAACCTACTGAGCCACTCAGGTACCCTTGGGCTACATTTTTTATTTTGTATCCTTGCATGTCCTATTTTAGTATTAAAGGAATATAAGCCTGATAAAGTTTAGGAGTCCTCAGATTTGCCTAGATTCTATAACATTTGCTGAAGTTTTGATATTTATCTAAATCTTCAAGTTCTTGTGGTTTTTTAGGGGAGGACTTTTAAAAACTATTGATTACAATTCTTAAGAAGTTATAGATAATTGTGTGTTTTATATTTGTACTGTAATCAATTTGGGAAGCTTATTTTCCGTAAAATAATCGTGGAAATAATTTATTACATACAGTTTTTATCATTCCATTAGGATTTCTCACTCACTACACTCTCCATATGTAAATACCTTTAAAATTCTACTAATTTATTGATTGATTGATTATAAAAATCAGAAAAATAATCAGAAATAGGTGAATTGTGTAAGGACACCAGAATTCAATGTGTCACTTAGCCAGTGTGGAGTTATCATATTTTTCTTTCAATGCCCCCTGGACAGATCTTAACATACTCAGTTATATAGTAATGCAAAGAAAAACCCTTTAAAAGATCTGAATTAAGGAGTAAGAAAGGGGACTCCTAAGCACAGAAAGAGTAAAATCCTGTGTTTTGTTTCTCTTTCATTCTTTTTCCTTATTTATTTGTTGATTATTTATGTTTTATATATTTATATATGTATTTATTATATACATTATATACACATTATATATTTATATATACATTATGTATATACATTATATATTTATATATGTATTTATTATTTTTAAAATTTAAATCCAAGTTTGCTAACATGTAGTATAATTAATGATTCATCACTTACATATAAATGCCCAGTGCTCATCACAAGTGCCCTCCTTAATGCCCAGCACCCATTTAGCCCATCCCCCAACCCTGTACCCCGTCAGCAATCCTCAGTTTGTTCTCTGTATTTAAGAACCTCTTATGGTTTGTCTCCTCCTCCATTTTTATCTTATTTTTGCTTCTCTTCCCCTATGTTCATCTGTTTTGCTTCTTTAATTGCACATATGAGTGAAGTCATGATATTTGTCTTTCTCAGACTGACTTATGTTGCTTAGCATCATACACTCAAGTTCCATATATGATGTTTGTTGCAAATGGCAAGATTTCATTCTTTTTGATTCTGAGTTCTATTCCATTGTATATATATGCCATATCTTCTTTATCCATTCATCAGTTGATGGACATTTGGGTTTCTTCCATGCTTTGGCAATTGTTGATAGTGTTTTCCTCTGTCTTCTTGCACCACAACCCCAAAGTGATATTATGATGGCAGCTGTGACAGCAGTAAGAGTGGTGTCACTGTGAACCTACAGGCTCCCAAACCCTGAAGGTGTGGAACTTCTTTGTGTGATGAAGCTATAGTTTCAACACAGCATGGCAGAACCTCATTGCTTTTTGTTTGTTTGTTATTTTCTGTTATTCTGCCTTTTGGCCCTGGGCATGACACAGTTGTGGAAGTGAATAGTTACAAGCCAGAGGAATTTCGGGGGGGGGAGGGGAGGAGAATTTGAGTGAACTAGAAATTATCAGAATGGTTTCAAGAAGTGAGAAGCTCAGAAAAATGACCCATGAAGTTGTTAATAAACTTCAATTTATGCACTATGGGACTTGAGCCTAATTTATATACCAAGACTTTAAGACTGCATGGGCTTTATACAGATGTCAGATGAACCACCAAGTGGTGCATACATGGAACAAATTTTAATAGTATTGTAAAATCTATTAAATGAAACTGACATTGGAACTGCTGCATGGAGAAGGTGGGTTAGAACTCACAGCTTGATTATCTGTCAAAACAACCTGATCTATAGGTTGATCACCCATCAAAACAAGAAACTATTGATGTTATCTCTAGGATGTATACAAGACCTAGAGGTTCAAAACTTCAGAATGACCAGGATACATTCTGAAATTACTTGGAATGAGAAAAGTCATGAATCTCAACTTTCAATGAAAAAGAAAATCAACAGTTCCTCAAAATGAAATTGTGTAAATGTTGGAATTATCATCAATGTTTTTAAATGAGTAGTTACATAAATGTCAAATGAGCAGTCACAAACACTCAATAAATTAAAATAGAAAGTATCAGCAAAGAAATAAAAGATAAAAAGAACAAAATGTAAATTATAAAAGGATGAAACTCTAACATTTATTGGATAAATGCAAGAGTAGAGTGGAAATGATGAAGGAAAGATCCAGTGATCTTGAAGACATATCAATAAAATTTATGCAATCTGATTAGCAGAGTAAAAATATTTTAAAATGAACAGAGCTTCAGAATCTGTTTCATTACCATAAAAGCTAACATTTGTTTCATCCTTCTCAGAAGCAGAAAAGAGTGAAGAGCTAGAGAAACATTAAAATAGTTGCAAAAAACTTCTCAAGTGAGGCAAAAGAAACACACTTACACATTTAAGAAGCTGAACATATTCTTAATAGATATAAACCAAACCTATTCCCAACACAGCATAATCAATATACTTATAATGACAAAAAAACCCTAATGTGAATCTAACTAAAATTTAACAAAAAAATGAACCTAACAAAAATGGAAATTTAAAAATCTCTAACCTGGATATTAAAAAGCACACTTAAAATCATTGTTGGGTTTCAAGAAGAAATTAAATGGAAATTATAAGTTACTGTAAATAGAATAACAGTAGTACTTCTAAATATTATACCTACAGGAAGAAGCCAATATAGCGTTCTGATGAATAAACTGAATTTATTAAAGTTATTGCAAATATTTGAACAAAAGCTACTATCCAGATTAGCCAAATTTGAAGGTAAATTTACAGTCCTCCAAGTCTACCCAAGACTTTGAACCCAAATATAAGGAGTTAAGATCTAACTATAAAGACAGAAGGAAGAGTCCACATAACACCACTCTCACTTCTGACACTGACTGCAAGTTCAAGGGTATGCCAAACCATCCTCAGATTTGATAATTTACTAGAAAGATTCAGAAAACTCACTGAAAGTTAAAGTCAATCCTGCTTTTGAGGAGTATAAATGTGGATTATTTCTAACAGGGAAAATGAAGATTTTTAAGCACAGAAGTAATATACAGGCTCTGTATTTTGGAGCAGTAACTGTATTATATATGGAGTGTGGATAGGAGAGGGAAAAAAGAAGCTGGTTGACATGTGGATGAAAGCCTGAACTAGTACAGATAAAACAGGAATATTTACTTGCTTACTTCTAAATATGTAATGATATTTGAATGTAGTTTATCTGAGTTAATTTCTCTGCTTTTAAAATTAATTTTAGTTAATTATCCTGTATTTGCCTATTAGCATAATTTGATGTAATTTCATGTTAATGTAAATAGCTCTAATCACATAATTTTTATGTGTTAATGACATAATTAGATGATGCACAATTATATTTTAATGATGTCATAAAATCTTTATAAGGCATGGCTAAACATAAGCTTACCACACAGCAGGAAGTGCCCCTTGAAGTCAGAGACTGTGGGATGTGAGTGGAAGGGACCATATATTGTCAAGTTCAACCCAGTCATTTAACAAGTAGTATTTTACCAGTGAATACAAAATGGGCATTTACATGGCATCTTTCTAAACTTATTTTTTATCTCTATATATTAAATGAGATTAAGTATTTTTTAAATGAAAGGGAATAAGACTTTGAAGGAATGTAGTAGTCCTGTGAAAGGAGAGGAATTCTTGGGATAAAGAATACATTGATGCATGGGGTGGTTCTCAGTTCATTTAATTTATTTATCCATTCATTCATCTGACATTTACCAGAAATCCACTTATTCTTGGACTTTAACCCAGGTCTACTTGACCACAGAACATCAAATCTGAAAACTATATATTATACTGCCTCTCATGAATAAGACCTGGTCTACAATAATAAAAAGGAAAATATAGATGAATCACACAATAGAAACAGGGTATTCTATAACAGGGCAAAGAACTAACTGGTATTGTAGAGGAATGAATAATGAAATGTTCTTTCAGAAATTTGGGAAGGTTATATAGAAGGGATGATAAATGACTTACCTCTTAAAGGGGAAGCAGGAATTTAACAGATAAAGTAGAGGAGAAAGGCAATTCTGTCAGAAGTAACAATTTTTTTTCAAATATAAATTATTATTACAATGGCTGGTGTGCCTGAATGCCAAACTAGGATTTGTGTAGAGAGAGTGATGATGTTGGACATTTAATTTGGGACTAGAATATAAAAGACGTCATTTGCCATACTAAGAGTTTGAGTTATGTTTTATGGACAATGAAAGACTGATAAAGACTTTTAAATGTATAGAGTTAGGTTATCAGAATCGTGTTTTAGCATGACAACTCTGGATGTGATGGTGACAGAGGCACAGCATAAGTCACAAAGCAATGAGAAAGAAGGGTTTTATAATTAGTTTAAACACACTAATGAGGGTGAACTGAGGTCATAGAAATGGAAATGAAGTTGTAAAATATGTTCATGCAGCAGTGATATGTAGATATAATATTATAAATATGGATAGAGATCAAATATAATATTGTAGATATAGAAAGAGATCAAATTATGATTTATTTAACACAATGAATGGTATAAAGTGGAAAGGGGCAGAGGAGAATCACTGTTAAGAATAGATGGTAATGCCAATAACCAACCTATGAAATAGGGCAATAACCACAGAGTTGGGGATAAAGAGAATAACTTCATTATGTATCTGTTGAAAATGTGGTCCAGCCATGAGTATATATTTAGTTGGCCAGTAGCTTTCACAATTCAGTCATTTGAATGCTTCATCACAATTCTTGTGAAATCTCGTCATCTGTACTAGAATTTGCTTAGTGCTTATGTTTAAATTGATTTACATTTTTGGTCTACAGAAACCTTTTGTAAAAGACCTAGTATGTGTGTTATTCATGAAAACAAAGTCTATCAATTCTCCTCTGTGGAAGTAAACATTAAAATAATGCAATAGATGAAAAAGTATTTAAATTTTTCAACTAAACAAAAACATAATATGCCATTATTCTAATAATTTATCAAAATATTACACAAAATAGGTTTTCCTTATAGGACTAAATTCCTTAAAAAGTGTTATTTTGGTGCGCCTGAGTGGCTCAGTCAGTTAAGCATCTGACTGTCTCAGATCATGATCTCGTGATTCATGGGTTCAAGCCCTGCATTGGGCTCTGTGCCTACAGCTCAGATCCTGGAGCCTACTTCACAGATTCTGTGTTTCCCTCACTCTCTGCCCCTCCCCTCCTCATACTCTGTCTGTCTCTCTCTCTCTCTCCAAAATAAATAACAAATTAAAAAGTTTTTAAAAAGTGTTATTTTGCATAGTTTTACTAAGTTTAAATAAAGATGAAGTTCTATATTCATATAGCAATTCTAATATTTAGTTATGAAATTCACTAACATTGAAGAAATATATGGTGAGAAAGAGTGCTAGAATATAATTTAAATTTTTACTAAGAGTTAGAGCTCTTTAAGCACTAAGGAAGGAGGTGAAATGCAACTTGATGATTGCCTTCAACTTTTCCCTAGGAAAAGATTTCCAGAAGCTTCTTGTGAAATAATGAGAAATACATATTTTGGTCTCTGCCCCTGTTTCCTAACACAGGGCTCCTGAAATCCTTGTAAATAGGGACAGTTGGAGAATCTTTTATTGATAATTGATCCCACTTTCCAACATAGAGCTCCTAAAATTCTTGTAATTACTAAGTGAGAAGAGCAGGAGGATCATCCTTTATTCTAATATTTGGTTTTTGACCCCAGTCAGGATACAGAGCTCCTAAAGCCCTTGGAATTCCCTGGTGATAGGAGTGTCTTTTGTTATAATGAGTTGACTCTGGGTGGACTCCTGGGTGGCTCCTGAAGAGGGGCTGTTTCTACTATATCCATTTACATTTGGTAAGATTGTATATCTAGAAAATTCAAGAATTTCAACGTAAAATCCAAGAACTGCATCTTTTCATTTCTAATTGTTTAGTTCTCCAAAATTTAATTGCTTTCTCCTTATTTTAACTGCTTTTGCTAATAGAACATTATATTTTTGTTTTAAAAAAAGTCATAATAGTAGCTTCAGATTTAAGTGAGGAATGTAGTATTTTCCCATAGCTTAGCATAGTATTTTCCCTAGCGTTTTGTCTGTGTGTATGTGTGCTTTGTAAATGTGCCTGTATATATGTTACATATTCAGATTAAGAATGTATACATTGATAATCATTTTGTTGAGTATTTTAAAAATATTTGTTAGGAAATTTCTGGAATCTGAAGTGATGTCATAATTTTCCCCTTAAATCTGATAATATGATCAATAATATTAATTTCCTCATATAAAAGTTTTAAATTCATACTTTGCATTATGAAGTAAACTTCACTTGGTGTTATCTTTATAATATACATTTGATTTAATTTGAAAATTATTTGATATTTTACATCAATACTTATTAGTATTAATTTTATTTATTTTGTACCACCTTTATCCTGTATCAATTTATAATTGCTCCATAAATTTTTCTTATTTTAATGTTTATTTTGAGAGAGAGAGAGAGGGAGCGAGAGCACACAAGTGGGGGAAGGACAGGGAGAGAGGAGAGAGAGAATCCCAAACAAGTTCTATGCTTTTAGCACAGAGCCCAACCTGGGGCTCAATCCCTAGAAACATGAGATCATGGCCTGAGTCAAAACCAGCAGTCAGACACTTAACCAACTGAGCTACCCAGGTGCCCCTCCATAAAGTTTTTTTTATATTGCATTTCATGTAACCAGTTAATTAGCAGCAATATTGTTTAAGTTCTTAAATATTTGGAAGAATTCCCAGAAACCACCAGAGATTTGTTATTTTTGTGGAGATGGGGAGTCCTTGAAAACTTTCTCTATTTCATTTTTTGATATTATTCTTTTAGAAATTTGATCTCCATAGGGATTTTATGTATTTTTAAAAAGTATTTAAAACCATGGGGCACCTGGGTGGCTTAGTCGGTTAAGCGTCCGACTTTCGCTTAGGTCATGATCTCGCGGTTCGTGGGTTTGAGCCCCGCGTCGGGCTCTGTGCTGACTGCCAGCTCGGAGCCTGGAGCCTGTTTCAGAGTCTGTGACTCCCTCTCTCTCTGATCCTCCCCTGCTCACGCTGTCTCTCTCTCTCTCCTAGAAATAAATAAAACATTAAAAAAATTTTTTTTTAAAAAGTACTCAATTCATGGGGATTTTCAGCTTTATTCTCATAGATTTGGATAATGTAATTTCCTATAAGACTTTTTATTTCAATAGTTACTACATTTTTTTCTTTCTTTTTTAAATGTTTATTTATTTTGAGAGAGAGAAAGGGAGGAAGAGGGAGAGAGAAAGAGTACAAGCAGGGGAGGGACAGAAAAAGAGGGAGAGAGAAAGAATCTAAAATAGGTTCCATGCTGTCGGAGCAGAGCTCAATATGGGGCTTGAACTCATGAATGATGAGATCATGACCTGAGCAAAAATCAAGAGTTGGATGCTTTACTGACTCAGCCACCCAGGAAACTCCTACATTTTACATTTCTTATTATATATATTTGTGCTTTTTATTTTTTAAATGAAATTACCTGGTGGTTTATTGCTATTGTTTTAAGAATCAGATTATTTATTATATCTGTAGTTTTCATTTTTGTTATTTTCTGTTTTTATCTTTATTCTTTGCTTCTTTCTACTTGTTATTTTTGTACCTTTTAAAGGTTATTGCAAATTCATTATTTTAATAATTTGTTTCTTATCAATATATGTATTTAAGGCCATGAAAAAATATTCTATTCTTCTAATCATATCCCTATTTCGGTTTTAGTCTTAGCTTTGAATTCAAATACCAAATAGTAATTAAAAGAACCAAGAATAAAAAATAATAAAGAACAAGATAGAATCTGAGAAAAAGTGGTAGAGATGACAGGCGAAGAAGATCCAACATAGTTACAAATCGCTAAAAAAAAGTCAACAATGGATCACAAATACAATTTATAATTGTAATTTGAGGAAATTTCATGATCTTAAAGTGTACCTGTTTGCTTAAAGACTCCATTGGGAATTTTTTCTGGGAAAGTTGATCTAGGATAATACCAGATATTAAGAAAATGGGGGGTAAGATACGATAATATTAAGATATTAAGATGAAAAGTCATTTATACATTAAAAAAAGTCGATTTGTTATCCAACACCTTGACAGCAGCATATATTCAAGGTAACATTAGAACATCCTTTAAAACAAATGTAAGGAAAGAAGGTGTAACTATTCTGTAGAACAAATAAAAAAAGTTTTCAGCAGAGGAGACACACAGAAGAAAGCAATGAAGGAGAAGATATTTGAACACGGTACAATTTTTAATATAATTAAACAATTGCCTATGAATATCATCTTGGAACAGAAAGTCAATGATTCAGAATAAACAGCTGAAATGGAGAAGAGTAGATGCTATATTTGTTTATATAATTTTGACTTTTGAAGCATGTACATTTATACATACTAAAAATAACATCACATTAAATTAAAATGGAGAGGAAGAAAAGCCTCAAAATTATGAAAGAATAGAAACACATGCACCCTTATGCTTACATATAAAATAAGCATAGAGAATTATTTCAAGGGATTTTTGGATACAGTACTTTGCACAGTCTTAGTTGGACATATTCTAAGCTTAAAAATAACTGTATTTTCAGGGCATTGGCTGGCTCAGTTGGTAGAGCATGCAAATCTTGTTTTGTTTTATGTTTATTCATTTATTTTGAGAGAGAGAGAGTGGGGGGGTGGACAGGAAGAGGGAGTGAGAGAAAGAATTCCCGTCAGGCTCTGTGCTGTCAGTGCATGGCCTGACATGGAGCTTGATCTCACCAAACCCTGAGATCAATATCTGAGCTGAAATAAAGACACTTAACGGATGAGCCACCCAGGTGCCACAGAGCATGCAACTCCTAACCTTGAGTTACCATGGGTTACTCATGAGAACCATGAGTTCAAGACCTATGTTGGGTGTAGAACTTATTTCAAAACAAAACAAAACAAAACAAAAACAAAACTACATTTTCAGGACTTTTATTACTTATCATAAATGTGAGATTTTAAAATTTAAAACTATTTTACATAAACTCTAGAAAAAATTAAATATACTAAAGTTACTAGAGCTGTCTCCTTTGATTTTTTAATTTATTTATTTCTTTTTATAAATAGTTTATTGTGAAGTTGGTTTCCATATAACACCCAGTGCTCATCCCCACAAATGCCCTCCTCCATGCCCATCTCCCCCCCACACACATCAGTACTCTGTTCTCAGCATTCAAGAGTCTCTCATTGTATGCCTCTCTCCCTCTCCCCCTCTGTTTACCCCCTTCTTCTCCCCCATGGTCCTCTGTTAAGTTCCTCCTAACCCTCTTTTACATACAAACATATGATATTTGTCCTTCTCTGCCTGACATATTTCACTCAGCATAACACCCTCAAGGTCCATCCATGTTGCTACACATGGCCAGATTTCATTCTTTCTCATTGCCATGTAGTAGTCCATCGTATAGATAAACCACATCTTCTTGATCCATTCATCTGTTGATAGACACTTAGGCTCTTTCCATGTTTTAGCTATTGTGGAGAGTGCTGCTATGAACATTGGGGTACATGTGCTCCTATGCATCAGCACTCCTATATCCCTTGGGTAGATTCCTAGCAGTGCTATTGCTAGGTCCTAGGGGAGTTCTATTGTTAATATTTTGAGGAACCTCCACACCATTTTCCAGAGGGGCTGCACTGGTTTACATTCCCACCAACAGTGTAGGAGGGTGCCCGTTTCTCCACATCCTCGCCAGCCTCCAGAGTCCTCTGATTTGCTCATTTTAGCCACTCTGACTGGTGTGAGGTGGTATCTCAGTGTGGTTTTGATTTGTATTACCCTGATGAGGAGGGATGCTGAGCATCGTTTTGTGTGTCTGTTGGCCATCTGGATGTCTTCTTTGGAGAAGTGTGTGTTCGTGTCTTCTGCCCATTTCTTTGCTGGTTTGTTTGTTTTTCGGGTGTGGAGTTTGGTGACTTCCTTATAGATTTTGGATATTAACCCTTTATCTGATATGTCTTTTGCAACTATCTTTTCCCATTCCATTGTTTGCCCATTAGTTTTATGGATTGTCTCCTTTGCTGTGCAGAAGCTTTTCATCTTGATGAGGTCCCAATAGTTTACTTTTGCTCTTGATTCTTTTGCTTTTGGGGATTTGTAGAGTAAGAAATGACATCCCTGCGGTGGATGTCAGGGAGTTTGCTTCCTGCTTTCTCCTCTAGGGTTTTGATGGTTTCCTGTCTCACATTCAGGTCCTTTATCCATTTTGAGTTTATTTTTGTGTGTGGTGTGAGAAAATGATCTAGTTTCATTCTTCTTCATGTTGCTGTCCAGTTATCCCAGCACCATCCGGTAAAGAGGCTGTCTTTTTCCATTGGATAGTCTTTTCGGCTTTGTCAGAGATTACTTTGCTATATATTGTTGGGTCCAATTCTGATTTCTCAATTCTATTGCATTGGTCTATGTCTCTGTTATTGTGCCAATACCATACTGTCTTCATGATGACAGCTTTGTAGTAGAGGCTAAAGTCTTGGATGGTGATACTTCCCGTTTTGGTTTTATTCTTCAATATTACTTTGGCTATTCGGGGTCTTTTGTGGTTCCATACAAATTTTAGGATAGTTCTAGTTTTGAGAAGTATGTTGGTGCAATTTTGATTGGGATTGCATTGAATGTGTAGATTGCTTTGGGTAGTAATGACATTTTCACAATGTTTATTCTTCTAATCCATGAGCATGGAATGTTTTTCCATTTCTTTGTGTCTTCTTCAATTTCCTTCATAAGTTTTCTATAGTTTTCATTATACAGATCTCTTGTATCCTTGGTTAGGTTTATTCCTAGGTACTTTATGGTTTTTTGTGCAATTGTGAATGGGATCAGTTGCTTGATTTCTCTTTCTGTTGCTTCATTGTTGGTGTATAAGAATGCAACCGATTTCTGCGCATAGATTTTGTACCCTGCAACTTTGCTGAATTCTTGGATCAGTTCTAATAGGCTTCTGGTGGAGTCTGTCGGGTTTTCTATGTAGAGTATCATGTCTTCTGTGAAAAGTCCAAGTTTGACTTCTTTGCCAACTCTGATGCCTTTGATTTCCTTTTTTTGTCTGATGGCTGATGCTAGGACTTCCAGCCCTGTGCTAAACAACAGTGGTGAGAGTGGACATCCCTGTCGTGTTCGTGATCTCAGGGGGAAAGCTCTCAGTTTTTCCCCATTGAGGATGATGTTCGCTGAGGGCTTCTCATAGATGGCTTTTATGATGTTTAAGTAAGTTTCTTCTATCCCAATTTTCTCGAGGGTCTTTAATAAGAAGGGATGCTGTATTTTGTCAAATGCTTTTTCTGCATCTATTGACAGGATCATATGGTTTTTATCTTTTCTT
>NW_027532634.1:801349-802573 GCF_008692635.1 Crocuta crocuta | reverse complement strand
CCCTCAAGGTCCATCCATGTTGCTACACATGGCCAGATTTCATTGTTTCTCATTGCCATGTAGTATTCCATGGTATAGATAAACCACATCTTCTTGATCCATTCATCTGTTGATAGACACTTAGGCTCTTTCCATGTTTTAGCTATTGTGGAGAGTGCTGCTATGAACATTGGGGTACATGTGCTCCTATGCATCAGCACTCCTGTATCCCTTGGGTAGATTCCTAGCAGTGCTATTGCTAGGTCCTAGGGGAGTTCTATTGTTAATATTTTGAGGAACCTCCACACCATTTTCCAGAGGGGCTGCACTGGTTTACATTCCCACCAACAGTGTAGGAGGGTGCCCGTTTCTCCACATCCTCGCCAGCCTCCAGAGTCCTCTGATTTGCTCATTTTAGCCACTCTGACTGGCGTGAGGTGGTATCTCAGTGTGGTTTTGATTTGTATTACCCTGATGAGGAGGGATGCTGAGCATCGTTTTGTGTGTCTGTTGGCCATCTGGATGTCTTCTTTGGAGAAGTGTGTGTTCGTGTCTTCTGCCCATTTCTTTGCTGGTTTGTTTGTTTTTCGGGTGTGGAGTTTGGTGACTTCCTTATAGATTTTGGATATTAACCCTTTATCTGATATGTCTTTTGCAACTATCTTTTCCCATTCCATCGTTTGCCCATTAGTTTTATGGATTGTCTCCTTTACTGTGCAGAAGCTTTTCATCTTGATGAGGTCCCAATAGTTTACTTTTGCTCTTGATTCTTTTGCTTTTGGGGATTTGTAGAGTAAGAAATGACATCCCTGCGGTGGATGTCAGGGAGTTTGCTTCCTGCTTTCTCCTCTAGGGTTTTGATGGTTTCCTGTCTCACATTCAGGTCCTTTATCCATTTTGAGTTTATTTTTGTGTGTGGTGTGAGAATATGATCTAGTTTCATTCTTCTTCATGTTGCTGTCCAGTTATCCCAGCACCATCCGGTAAAGAGGCTGTCTTTTTCCATTGGATAGTCTTTTCGGCTTTGTCAGAGATTACTTTGCTATATATTGTTGGGTCCAATTCTGATTTCTCAATTCTATTGCATTGGTCTATGTCTCTGTTATTGTGCCAATACCATACTGTCTTCATGATGACAGCTTTGTAGTAGAGGCTAAAGTCTTGGATGGTGATACTTCCCGTTTTGGTTTTATTCTTCAATATTACTTTGGCTATTCGGGGTCTTTTGTGGTTCCATACAAATTT
>NW_027532634.1:743485-801093 GCF_008692635.1 Crocuta crocuta | reverse complement strand
ATTTTCTCGAGGGTCTTTAATAAGAAGGGATGCTGTATTTTGTCACATGCTTTTTCTGCATCTATCGGCAGGATCATATGGTTTTTATCTTTTCTTTTGTTGATGTGATGTATCACATTGATTGTTTTGCAAATATTGAACCAGCCCTGTAACTGAGGAATGAATCCCACTGGATCATGATGGATCATTCTTTTTATGTGCTGTTGGATTCGATTTGCAAGTATCTTGTTGAGGATTTTTGCATCTGTATTCATCAAGGATATTGGCCTGTAGTTCTCTTTTTTTGCTGGATCTCTGTCTGGCTTGGGAATCAGAGTGATGCCTGCTTCCTAAAACGAGTCTGCAAGGTTTCCTTCGATTTCTATTTTTTGGAATAGCTTGAGAAGAATGGGTTAATTCTGTTTTAAATGTCTGGTAGAATTCCCCGGGGAAGCCATCAGGTCCAGGGCTCTTATTTGTTGGGAGATTTTTGATAACTGATACGATTTCTTCACTAGTTATGGGTCTGTTCAGATTTTCTATCTCTTCCCATTTGAATTTTGGTAGTGAGTGTGTGTTTAGGAATTTGTCCATTTCTTCTAAGTTGTCCAATTTATTGGCATATAATTTTTCATAGCGTTTCTTGATAACTGCTTCTATTTCTGAGGTGTTGTAATAAGTCCATTTTCATTCATGATTTTGTCTATTTGGGTTCTCTCTCTTTTCTTTTTGAGAAGCCTGGCTAGAGGTTTGTCAGTTTTGTTTATTTTTTCAAAAAACCAACTCTTGGTTTCATTGATCTGTTCAATTGTTTTTTTGGTCTCTATGTTTTATTTGTGCTCTGATTTTTACTATTTCTCTTCTACTGGGTTTGGGGTGCTCTTGTTGCTCTGCCTCTAGTTCCTTTAGGCGAGCTGTTAGATTTTGCACTTGTGCTTTTTCTAATTTCTTGAAATAGGCCTGGAGTGCAGTGTACTTTCCTCTTAGGACTGCCTTTGCCACATCCCATAGATTTTGGTTTGTTTTATTTTCATTTTTATTTGTTTCCATATATTTTTAAATTTCATCTCTAATTGCCTGATTGGCCCGTTATTCGTTAGTAGGGCGTTCTTTAACCTCCATGTTTTTGGAGGTTTTCCAGACTTCTTCCTGGAAAGGGAAGAAAGGAAGTTTCCTTCCTGGAAACTGGAAGGAAGTTTCAAAGCATTGTGATCTGAAAGTGTGCATGGTGTGATCTCAATTCTTTTATATTTATTGAGGGCTGCTTTATGTCCCAGTATGTGATCTATCTTGGAGAATGTGCCATGCGCACTTGAGAAGAAAGTGAATTCCATGGTCTCAGGATGTAGAGTTCTAAATATATCTGTCAGATCCATCTGGTCCAATGTGTCATTCAAGTCTATTGTTTCTTTAGTGATTTTCTGTCTTGTTGATCTATCCATTGCTGTTAGTGGAATATTAAAGTCCCCTACTATTAATACATTCTTATCTGTAATTTTGTTTCTGTTTGTGATTAATTGTTTTAAATATTTAGGTGCTCCCATATTCGGTGCGTAGACATTTATAATTGTTAGTTCTTCCTGATGGATAGACCCTGTATTTATTATATAATGCCCTTCTTCATCCCTTGTTATTGTCTTTAATTTAAAGTCCAGTTGATCTGATATAAGTATAGCTACTCCAGCTTTCTTTTGACTTCCCATAGCATGATATATATTTTTCCATCCCCTTACTTTTAATCTGAAGGTATCTTCCTGTCTAAAATGCATTTCTTATAGACAGCAAATAGATGGATTTTGTTTTTTTATCCATTCTGCTACCCTATGTCTTTTGATTGGAGCATTCAGCCCATTTACATTCAGTGTTATTATTGAAATATGTGGGTTTAAGTCATTGTGTCCTTTGTGGGATTCATGCTTGTGGTGGTGTCTCTGGTATCTTGCGTTCCTTGCCAACACTTCCCTCAGAGAGTCCCCCTCAGGATTTCTTGTAGGGCTGGTTTAGTGGTGACAAATTCTTTCAATTTTTGTTTCTTTGGAAAGCCTTTTATCTCTCCTTTTATTCTGAATGGCAGGCTTGCTGGATAGAAAATTCTTGGCTGCATATTTTTTCTANACAGAGGGAACACAGGTACACAAACGCACAGACAAAACCAATAAACATGCAAACCCAGGCTCAGGTAAAAACAGCTACAACAACAAAACAGCTGTCTGGAGGGGATGGGCATGGTTTGGTGTAGGCAGGTCTTGTCTTCACTGTGTCTGCTGGCCTCCCTGAGGCCCGCCTTGGTGATTGTGGGGAGAAGAATGGCATCGCACCAGTCCTTTCTCAACCAAGCATTGCAAATCACTTCTTTACGTCTCGTCTCACTCTGCTGAGGATGTAGCCAATTGGGCTGAGTTCTGTGCCCCACACCCTGCTGTTTCCAGGTCCCAGTCCGAGGACTTTTTTACACTGCCCTGAACAGTCCTGCAGGTCGCTGCTTCCCTGTTGCCTGGGGTTTGGGGGGGTGGGGGGAGGTGAGGGAAGTGTCGCAGCCTCAGATCTGCTGGGGCCAAGCAGGGATACAACCTGAGTGCATTCGGGGAAAGTAGCAATAGCAACTTCAGGTCCTTGGAGTCTGAGCGCTGCAGCGCGCAGTTGCCGTTTTACTGGTCGCCGTCACTGTTTCACTGGGTAGCCGCCACCACCGCTTTAGCAGGCTGTAGTGTGCACTGCTGCTGCTTCACCCGGTGCTGGGACCGCCTCAGCAGGCATTGCTGCGGGTATACCGGGCCACCGCCACCATGGATGGTGCCAGGCCCGCAGCAGTTCAGTTTTTCCTGGCGCCTTCTGGGACCAGGGCACCTAGTTTAAAGTCAGCACCCCAGCCAGAGCTAAAAAAACACTGTCTTCCACGCCGAGGTTTTTCCTCTTCTCCAGGGATGGTTCTATGAGGAATCTCAGTTTTTCTTTCCTTTCTCCTGGACTAGCAGCAGCTCGCCACCACTCGCCGGTTTATCACTCACCGCAGCTGTATGCAAGCCGGTTCCCTCCCCGCCCTCCATGTCTCTGGTCCCATCCCACTTTTATCTTCCCCAGTTCGCACTCATGCACTTATGAGGTTTCCCTCCCAGTGTACTCTGTCTCTTTCTCTTCCCTAACTCCTGTGGCTCAGTGTCCTACGACTTCAGGCCTTCTCTGTTTGAGAGATGGGTGCAGGTGATATGTATGGAGCTCCTTACTTCTCCGCCATCTTGCCTCCCATTCCTGTCTCCTTTTATTTTAAAAGAGAAAATTATAAAACAGAAAGTAGAAAGCATTTAATTACAATATAGTGTAAACGTTACTTTTGTATGCATTGGAACAAATCCAGTACATATAAAAAGCATGAAAAGAATCCTGTTCCTAATTTTTGAACATGGGAATACAAGCATGAATGAGAACATGGAATCAGAAATATCAGCACTAACGCATATTTATTTCTTCATTCAATTAAAGGGCTTAGAAGCAATGTCATTCCAGTAGCAGTGAACCCATTGAGTGCCCAGATATTCATTGTCCAATAGGACCCACTCTTTGTGGCTAATTTTTTCTCTGGCTCTGGATATAGTCTTAGTACAAAACATAGCTTACTCATCACTCTCAAAAAATAAAAAGTTCTCTAGTCACTTAAAAAAATCAGTCTATTCAGTAATAATACCCTGTTCAGTGTAACTATCAGTAGTCTAATTTTGATCTTAATTTTAATCCCCTTCCCACTTTGAGCCGGTTGCAGAAAATAAGACTGCCATGAGAAAGGAAAGGTGATCAGATCATTCTGTCTCTTCAGATCTCCTCATACCCTACTTCCTAGCTTGCTACTTGTAGCACTGGCATATCCAGCATGATAGGGAAGGATAAGAGGCAATGGGTTAGGAAATTCTCATTATACCTCTGGCCGTAAACTGGATCTGGCATCTTCTTGTTGGGCATGTGACTAAAGTCACTTTTTCCTTTCTTTTTTGGTGAATACGGGGCTTTGTAGTTTCTTCCTGTACCATCCCTTTTGGCAGACCGGATTCCAATAGCCTCTGGCCAACCAGTAGTGAGTGAGTAGACTTTCATAGCCTGTGTCTATAAAGTTATCCTTTCTCTTGCAGATGGCTTTCTTTGGAAGAACATAAAATAATTATGCACTGTTTCTTTCTCATGTGTGGCCTCTCTAATCTGCTGGCATGTGTTGCTTTAGCCAGACCCTTGCCTTTTAAATAAACTCAAATTTTCAGTTTTTTCAAAAGAATTATATTGCTTACTCTTTTCTTGGTGTCTATAATCTCATTTAGGGTTGAAGTTGTGTTGTAATCTATGGATGGCAACATTAGTTTTCAACCAACTCCTTTGTAAGTCCACCCTCTAGGGTCTGGCATGCCATTCTGGAATATGGGAGTAAATGATACTTACTGTCTTTAGGTCTCAGATAAAACTAAAACTAAACACATTTCCACTTAGTCTACATATTTGATGTGTTCTGTCAAAAAATATATTACTACACATAAACTAAGTGCTATTTGCTATTCAGGGACTGATTTTATATATCTTAGGATCAGATCTTGGGAAGGAATCTCATACAGTATTAGTAATTTGCTAACCAAATCAAGTTGGAGAAGAGCAGCTTCCTCATCAATTCTTTTCAAGTATCACCGTAAGTTAATCATGATGAAGTCTTTGTTAGCATAATGGCAAATAAAAATGGTTTATTTAACCCAGGATTTGTCTTTATTTACCGGGGGAGAATGAGAGAAATTTAATATTATTTCTTGATTTTTTAACTATATCCTCTGTTCTTACATACTTTGCAGAGACCAGGACAACCGCGGTTTGGAACAGGGCCTTAGATTTCTAAGCATTGATTCAATTTTTTTTCTCTATGTACCATCAATAGTTGCAAGATGCTTTTGGTCTCAGGGTAAGGAAATGCTGTTTGTTTTTAGCAACACCCTGGCCTTTCTTAAAGCTGCTTTTGAGAGTGCTTGGTTAAATTACCAAGGGGAGTGCACACAATCAGCAGTAGAGCAATAGAAGGTGCAGGGTTGTAACTCCTTCTTTGGGTTCAGAGTTCAGTGTATATGTGTACAATATTTCATGGTGCCCATAATTACAAGAATGTATCAATGACAAGTTGTTCTTTACAATCAAATCTTCTATCTGTACTACTTGAGTCTGACAGAAGAAAATAATACAGTAAATTAAATTTATGTTACTAGAAAGTCAGGCCAAATGAAGCTTATAAAAGCTTTCTACTTTTGGGTATCTAGTTCAGCCACAAGGACATAAATGTTACCGATATCAAGAGAATAAAATAGTAACCAAATTTCTATTCAATTACACATCCAGGCGTACTTCATTTTCTTATGATTTGGTTTATTGTATTTTTTACAAATTGAAGGGTTAAGATAGCCCTGTATGGAGTAAGTCTGTTGGTACAAGTTTTCCAATAGCGTTTGCTGTCTTTGTGCCTCTGTGTCACATTTCGGTAATTATTGCAATGCTTTGATTTTTCTATTATTATTATCATTATTATATCATTGTTGTTATGGTGATCTGCCATCAGTGATTATACCTCACTAAAAACTCAGATGATGCTTAGAATTTTTTAGCAATAAAACATTTTTAATTAAGGTATGCACATTGTTTATTTAGGCATAATGCTATTGCACTTAATAGACTACAGTATAGTATAAACATTACTTTTACATGCACTGGAAAAGCAAAAAATCATTTGATTAGTTTTCTTGTGATATTTGCTTTATTGCACTGGTCTGAAACCAAACCTGCAATATCTCTAAAGTATGTCTCTATGCATATTATTTATTCATAAAAGGATAAAATATTTTCTCTTTATCAAACCATCAGATAATGATAATATCAATTTCTAATGAATCTACCTTGATTCTACCTTGATTCTACCTTGATATTCTACCTTGATATTTAGATATATAATTAAATAATAAAATTTGCACTTTGCGATATAATCATACATAAAACTACACATTAATATACAAAAGATAAAATAAATATTCTAAATAAAGATTTCCTCTTTGTAAATGAATCAATTCAGAATTATAAATGGGGAGAAAAACAAGATGAGTAAGCACAAAGCTCTGTTGAGTAGAAGAAAAAGACCCATAGAAATATAAACTATAATAATATCAATCTGTGGAAATTATAATAATAGTGATTTTAAAAGGACAATAGATGTTCAGAAAAGCACATATTTAAAGGACACCGGTAGTCATTAAGATTTTACAAAGAAGACAGATTTGACCTGAAACTTGAACCTATTCCAGCTAAATACGGTATATCTTTTATTATAGATAAAACAGACATAAAAATACCTTAAAACATTCAGAGAAAAAAATGAAAAGTGGTTTAGACATGACAGGTGGTACTTGAAAAGTTCCTCAAAATGACTAATCATTAGGGAAATTCAAATTGAAAGCACACTGACATACAGGTTCAGGGTCAGGAGAATGGCTTTTATCAGGCAAACAAATAAAAATAATCACCACCACCACCACTATCCCCACCACCACCAAAACTAGAAAATGAGAAGTATTAGTGAGCATGTGGAGAAAACGGAACCTTTGTGCACCCCTGCTGGGAATGTAAAATAGTATAACCACTATGGATCACAGGATGGCAGTTCCTTACTAGATTAAAAGTGGAATAGTACTTTAGAATATATAACTCAAGGAATTGAAAGCAAGGACTTGAACAGATTATTTGTACACCCAGAAATATAACAGCATAATTTGCAATAGCCAAAATTAGAAACCACCCAAGAGTTCATTTACAGGTAAATAGGTATCAAATGTAGTAATACATGTGGTAGAATAAAGAAGAAGGAAATTCTTACACTTGCTATAACATGAAGAAACCCTAAGAACATTATTCTACGTGAAAGAAGCCAGTCACAAAAGGACAAATACTATATGAATTCACTTTCATGAGGTGCCTTGGGTAGTCCAGTTCATTGAGACAGAAAGTAGCATAGTGGTTGCTAGAGGCTGGAAGGAGGAAGAGTTGGGAATTATTGTTTAACGTGTACTGAATTTTAGTTATTCAAGTTGGAAATAGTTATGGAGATGGATGGTGGTGACAGTTGCACAGTAATGTAAATATACTTAGTGACACTGAACTTTGCACTTAAAAATGGTTAAAATGGCAAAATATATGTTATGTGTATTTTACACAATAAAAAAGTGAAAGATAGGCAGTTGTAATAAAGGAGATGAACTATGAAGTGTGGTCAGGGCCAAATCAATGATGTCAGGGTAAGGAAAGTAGCCTGCTTTCAAGTTCTGACTAATGAAGAAGCTAGACAAAGTAGGAAGCAAGTTGAAGTCCTAATAGAGTATTGAGATTCCATTTATCTCCAGGTAGTCAGTGGTGTAATAGCTGCTCTCTACGATAGTTTTAGATTTCCTTCTTCCCTGTGCATATGTGCCATATAGTCATACATGGGATAGTCTTTGATTGAAAGACCATTTAAACTGCAAATGATGTTTCTCTGGAAAAGATTCCAGCACTATCATAACATGTACTTGGAAAATTGCATCCCATTCACCCCCCACATCATCTTCATTAACTCCCCATCCATGAATTTTTACCTTTCACCAACAAGTATGGCCTTAAGAATTTAATTGAAATGACTCAGCTCTGGTGACAGAGTATTGTGTTGTTTATCCAACAGTCATTCTTTTCTCACATGTGTTCCTTTAGGTTTTAGGTTGGGCAGCTGTGCTTCTCCCCTAGGTCTTAGGGGATAAACTTTGGGCCAAGCAGTTACCGTTGAACTATTCAACTTTACCAGTGGTTGGTTTCAGGGTGGTCATAGGACCCAATTTTCACCAATGAGAATGAAGGGTTGTCTTCTGAATGACATCCCCTCTCTTCTGGTATTCTCATTCTTCACATTCTCATTCTCGTATGTGAGAATGTGATTCTAGAGTTGCCACAGACATGGTGTGGCCATGATGGGAGATGTTTTTCATACATTGAGTATTATAGAGCAGAGATCTTGAAAGAGCTAGATTCATGGGAACATTACCAAATGGCTTTGCTGGAATCGCCTCCTTTGGTCTTCTTGCAGTATAGGGAAACTAATGTTTGTATTGCTTAAGACACTTTTATTGAAGCATTTTGTTTAATTCAATTTGATTGTATCTTAACTGATACACCCCTTTTTAAAATTTATGTATTTATTTTAAAGATGCAAACATTATGCTAGTGGATATTCTTCTAAAGAAGAAAATAGATTAAAGCATGATGGTGGGTTCAAGTGGGTGAATGTTGAGCGTAGTAGTGCACACAGTTGGTCAATATATTTTCCAGTAAAAAATAAATATTAATGTTATATTAGTTAGCCATCTATAAAAGCAAGGAGGAAAGGAGCAAACCAGTATTCTCCTATCTTTTGTCATCCTATTTTCTGAACTATGTTTACTGGCTCCTTTCAAGCTAAGAAAAGTTGTAAGTCTTCAAACTGATAGGTACTGACCTCCGCACCCCTCAAAAAGTTCTAATTCATAGCAGGAAAAGTTTTTTTTTTTTTTAAATCCTTAATTCCACTTAAAAGGAAATTTCTAAAATGTATGCCTTTCCATCACTTCTCTTTTCTTGGTCTTAAAAGCGGACAGAATTCTCACTTAAAATATTTTTTTCCTTTTAAGTGGAAAGAATGAAGATGTATTATGGATGTTGAAATCCTGTTAGTTTCACCAGTGATTACTGTGTAGCTGTAGATAAGTGATTACTCTTTAATAAACTGAGATGAGAATCTTAATCATTAATAAAATTTGTCAGGTGTGGCAGAATCCCAGATGCTTGCATAATTCCTCTCCATCCTTAAATAAAATCACCTGGGAAACATGGTTAATTGTAGCATGAAAATATGTCCAAATACAGGGTTGTGAAAAAAATAGAACAATGATTTAATTTGCAGACTACCATCCAATAATTGCAGAGCAAATAAGACTTGGGGAAAAGAAAGAGATTAAATCTAGAATTGGTTAAGATATGATATGGTATTGATGTTTGAAAATGATGGGAAAGGGAAAGCCATCAGATGATTCACACTAAATGAAAGGAAATAATGACCAGCTTCTCCAAGTGGAACACATGGATTGGATAGGACACTAAGCAGAAGCTAAACCTTTGTGCTTTAAAGGGGCTTTACATTTGAACCAGACTGAATGTATTTAGAATAGTTTCTCCTCCAACAGGTGATAAAAATTTGGCAGTGGATCTCACAAAGTATAGAATTTTAGAATTTGTTTCTTATTCATTATTAAGCAATTTGGTTCAGTTCATCCCTCCGTAGGTAATCCCTCAACACTAGAAAGAAATTGTGTCTAAATAACATTTACTTGGGGCGCCTGGGTGGCTCAGTTGGGTAAGCATCTGACTTAGGCTCTAGTCATGATCTCACGGTTCACGGTTCGTGGGTTCGAGCCCTGCATAGGGGCTCTGTGCTGACAGCTAGCTCAGAGCCTGGAGCCTATTTCAGATTCTGTGTCTCCCTCTCTATCTGACCCTCCCCTGCTCATGCTCTCTGTTTCTCTCAGAAATAAATAAAAACATTAAAAAATAAAAAAATAAATAACATTTATTTCTATTTATTAGAATATTACTCTGAAATTGTATTTTTTAATTTATTTCACATGAATGTCTTATTAAATACTCAAACACTCTAGCTTTGCTCAATAAATATGTGGTTTAAAGCCTATAGAAAGGAAATACATTTTCTTTTCTTTTTCTTTCTTTTTTTTCTTTCTTCCGTTCTTTTTCTTAATTTTTTTTAACTTTTCTTCCTCTTTTCCATTCTCTTTACCCTAGTACCTGATACAGTACTTTTTGCATAGCAGAAATTAGAAGATTTATATTAGCCAAATTATTTTATTTCTTTTAGCGATTGAATTTTCTATTGAAACTCATGCACATATACCAAAATAATAACTTCATTAAATAGTTACTTATTCAATCAACTTTTTGCTGAGTGTTTTAAATATAAAGAAATACAAAGTAACACATTTTGAAAAATATGAAAAAATTATGAGCACACAAATTCATCTCCTACTCTTTCAGTCTAAACTCCTGATAGGAAGATGTGGTTGTTGAAAATTGACAGAGAAGCTGCTAAGTGTAAAAGCTGTTGACAGCTATTTTCTAAGATGTCATTTCCTATGTACTTGGGAGAGCCACATTAAACAGTTTATACTGTTAGTCTTAAGAAACTGTGACATTACAGACACTACAAAAAGAATTAAGAGTGAACTTCCATGTATAGTTCACTGTTATATTCTTACTTTTAAAAGGATCAATTTATGTGTACAAAGTGAGGTTCATACCACATTAAACTTTCAGTACATTCACTGAGAGGACCTTAATAGCTGTCGGTAGTGTTTCCTTAGTAGAAGATGATAGTATTGACTTGTTTGACAGAAGTATTCTGTGTAATAACAGCTAAAAATTATTTCTAAATCCTTAGGACCTATAAAATCTTATTTCAGTAACCACATTAGGCTACAGTCTCATTTCTGTCTAGTGTTAATTTCTCTCAAAACTGTTTTGGGGGAATTTGAAAAATGTTCTTTATATTAGAGTACCTTTAGGAGAACCATGTTTTGGATTTACTAAAAAGTATATAAATAAAAACATCAAAACTGTAAAAGCATCAAAAATTTCAAAATGTATGTGAGTATGCATGTAACATGTGTTACTTTAATCACTTTAATAAAGTGATTTATCAGTGTTAAGCATGTAGGGCTAAGATGAAAAATACCTTATACTTTACCAGTCCTTGGGTTTTCCTTGCTAACATAGTTATAAACATGGGTGGCTGGTTTCAATTGAAGAAAAGCAATATTAATTTTAAGAAGGGTTTCCTTACATGCATTTTCAGTAAACCATTTCCTTTTAGTGATCGTAAGCTTTATGCACTATCAGTATAACACATCATGCCTGGTTTCATCAGCAATTATAAAATGTCATCTTCCAAGATGTGATAAACTCAGCAGGTTAAAATGGATGCAGTTCACTAAAGCCCTTGACTCTAGTTTTAAATAAAACTTTTCCTATTGAATAGGTACAAAATACATTAACAAAGGGAAAAAAAAAACCCTCAGGTGCTTATTTTGCAATATTGCATAGTCAATAGTGCATACTCAGGAAATCTATAAAAGCAAAAGGACATGTCTTTTTTTGCCTTGTTGATATCATCAGACACGAGTAGAAAATATAATATAAAAATATAAAGCCCGCAAAGTATAGTTTATCAGAGCATAATATTAAAATGTATAATACAAAGATACTGTGATCCCCTTTCAGACTGTAAAAAGGGTCATGAAAGTAAAATCTCTACTAAGATTTCAAACTCTCATAACAGCTAGAACAGTACTAAGCATAAAATATGTATCATTATGGACAAGTTGTTATGAAATGATAAAAGGAATTTAATCACTAGGCTTATATCAGAACTACTGTTACCTTGGAAAACTCAATATCCAAAGATGATAGCTTTAGATGATCATTTAAAAGGTGTCTTATATCCTAAGTAAATTAAAGGATGGTATATTTTCTTCACACAGTACTTAATCTATTTGAGTTATGAAGAACACATATACAAGTGAACATTATTGAGTTTGAGCATTTCATTTCTCAGATTTGTGATTCACAGTTCTTTTCCATTTTTTAATTGGTGGTGAAATATTGTTAAAATCTATCTTATCATTTTGGATTTGCCTCAAGTAGCTATCACATGTGAGTATTCTCCTGTGTTTATTGTTTCCCGACCAGATATATTTATCAGTCTTAAGTGAGCATATAGAAGATTCAAGAGGCTAGGAAGAAGTCTGAGAATAAACTTTTAAAAGCTTTATATTTAATTTATTTACCATATAACAAGAATATAGTACAGTTCAAAATTAGAGTTTTTAATGCTTTTATTTGCAGTAACATAAAAACTATCTAATTATAAAAGCAATTGCTTTCGCATGGTGGGAAAAAATTAGTTCTGATTTCACAGAATCCTCATCCTCCTGCTGGTATGCGAATAGTTACTTAGCAGGAATCATTGCCCAATGAAAATTATCATAAAGTAGTAATGGTCTGATATAAGAATGTTTCATAGAATTGGATCTATAATTTTAGATTCAGAAAGGACTTTTGAAGTAATTTTGTTAAATTCTTTTATTTAATAAAAAAGAATTTCTAAACATTTTTACTCAAATCTCTTTTCACCCTTTTCCTAAAAAACATGGGTTAGGGGCACCTGAGGGGCTCAGTTGGTTAAGCATCTGACTTCAGCTCAGGTCATGATCTCACAGTTTGTAATTTTGAGCCCCGTGTCAGGCTCTATGCTGACAGCTCAGAGCCTGAAGCCTGCTTTGCATTCTGTCTCCCTCTTTCTACTGCTCTCCCACCCACGCTCTATCTCTCTCTCTCAAAATTAAATAAACATTANTTAGAACAACAATCATAAAAGATATATATATATTATATATATATGTATCTTATATATATGTGATATATATATAAGATACATATATATGAATCAGATGTCTTCCACACTGACCCAAAAAACTGCCAATTCTACCTGGGATTTAAACAGGACCTCAGCAGCTACTTATGTCCCTTTATAGGAGTCAAACATGCCTATTAATATAGAGAGGCACCCCTTTCTGGGACTAATCTATAGGGATATCTTAACACTCATCCATTTACCCTCATAAAAATACCAGAACACACTAAAAGTGCATTTGTTTGGTTTATATCAATATATCTTTTCCTTTCCCCACCCACCCTTAGAACCTTCCACCATTTAAGATTGGCTTGCAAGTCTGTTTGAACCACCTAGAAATTTTTTGTTTATGAAAATAAACTACACAGCAACTATTTTAATAAATTAAGGTCAAACTTAACAGAAATGTTAAATAATATGCTACACCTAGTTAGAGTCAGTCTTAAAACTAGAATTCAGGTCTTCTAGTTTATAGACAAATATTCTTTGTATCAACAAATTATAATGATTACCCAAGTTCTCTCTCACTGAAAATTCTCCACTTTATGTTAACACTGAAGTGAAAGAAATCAATATGGTCTATACCATGGGATGGCCCTTTAAATTACTTTTCCAGGAACAATTCAGGTTAATTTGCAGATTCTTGTAACAGGAAAAATAAAAGGCTAAAAATAATCTAACACACACACACACACGTTAAAAATTATTAGATATACCTCTCAGTCTCTCAGTCTTTATCATTATGCAACTTGAACTTACTAAATTTTTGCCTTACTACGATTTCCCTGAAAATAATTTAATATGTAATTTGAGGTTTAAGAACAGGGATAGAATCACTATGGTAGGATATATGCAGCAGTTAATGGTACAGTAACATTTAAGGTTTTAAATCTGAAGTTGAAATGAAAGTGAAGGCTGCCAAAGATCAGGTGATAAGCTCAAAAGAGGAAGAAATGTGATTATCCTACCACCCAAAGCCTCATGCTTTGAGGTGGATAAGTTCGCCCAACCTGTAAGAACAGCTTTGCTCAATGATGCTGAGAGAGAAGCAAACTGAGAATTACCAGCCTTGAGTGGACAAGGCTCGGTAGTGCCTAATCCCAGAAGAAACGATTAGGCTGACGGCCCTGGCCAAGGTGGAAATTCAGAGGATTGTAGCTAAAGATAAACATGGGGAGAGGTATTTAGGAGAAAGAAGCAGAGTTGGATTATGCTCGGGTGTATAGATAGAGCAACAGTTCAAGGGAAGATGAATTACTTTTCAGGGTGTGCATATGGAAAGAATGAGCCCAAAGTATTCTGTATTCTAGGAAATGCAGAATATTGTTCAAGTTTCTTAGATCAGGAATTTTCATCTATCTGGAATCTGCTTGAATAAGCTACCAATTTGGAAGGCACTTCCCCTGGAGTCTCAACCCAATGTCATCAGGAGAGAAATGGGGCTCTCCAGCAGCATGAGCTGCCATTGGGGGTCTGGTTTAGCTTGTTCTCCTCTCACAATCTCTGCTTAAGAATATTGACTTGATATCATCTGTAAATGGAAATAGTTGATCTTTACTATAGGACAATTGTAATTAAATAGAATTTGTGTGAGGGAACTCAACACAAGAATATCTCCTGTTCATTCTTATTCAATTCAGGAAACAGATATTGATAAGCAATGTGGCTAGGCCAGATGCTGTGAGAAATACAATCCAGAAACTGAAGTTAAGATACATGAAAACTGTTATCTGGAAAAAATGATCTGTGCATGAACCTGTAAGATTCAAAGTGAATGAAATTTAACACAAGTCCTCTCAACTTAATAGCATGTTTCTTCCCAGCATCAACCTCCTATTCTATGTAAACCCTTTTTGAGTGGTACCTATGCCTTGCCTCTGGAATGTAAGCATTTGATATCTTAAATAGATCTACCATCTTCTTGAGGATTATTTCATTCTGGATCCCCACCCAGAGTCTATATCTGTAAAGATGAATATCTTTCTCTTTCCCATTCTCCCTCATCCTTCTTTCTTCCCTCTTTAAATAAAATTCTGCCCTTAAGGGTCATAGAATATCCCCCTCCTTAATGCATCTGGGCCATGATTGTCATTACTTTCCCACTGGAAAAGCTGAAACATTGTGATGGATCTCAGTCCAGACTGAGATGGAGATGTTATAGAAGAGAAAGAGAGGATTATGTGGGAACCCCAGCTGAGCCAGTGTGACACTTCTTTGTGCTCTTTTGCTCTGTTTTGACTGTGGATGTACAGGTAAAGTAAAGCGTGCCCAAGAAGGGCAAGGCAACCAGCAGTTCAGGCTCCTCATGGATGAGGTTCTTTTGAACCAGTAGGGTAAGCCATTGAGTCAAGTCAGGTGGTAGTTGAGAGTGAAGGAAATACAGACTGGATAGTAGAAGATAAAGTATCCAGAGCCTGATCTCAACTACAGTGACAATGCTGGTCTCCTAGCTGCTGCTGCTTTTTTTTTTTTTTTTTTTTAAGTATCTCCTTAAGAAACTGTTCAGAATCCTGGGAGATCTGCTTCAGAATGGATTTTGATAGACATAGGGATACACTGTCCTGATCCCCTATTAAAAAAATTTTTTTAATGCTTATCTATTTTTCAGAGAGACAGATCATGAATGGGGGAGGGACACAGAGAGGGGGAGACATAGAATCTGAAGTGGACTCCAGGTTCTAAGCTGTCAGCACAGAGCTCTATGCAGGGCTCGAACCCATGAACCATGAGATCGTGACCGGAACCAAAGTCAGATGCATAGCCGACTGAGCCACCCAGGTGCCCCCATATCAGTCTTTTTAATATAAAAACAACAAAATTTAATTTTTAATGCTTAAAATTATTTTTGATGTTTAAAATGTTTAATGTTAAAAATTCTAGCTCTGATGTAAACTTAAGGCTAGTGACATCTATTTGACCTTAAGTAGAAGTATTTTTTAAAAACTTGTCCTTATTTTAGCCTTTTATAATCTACTTAATAATACACTTGTCAATATCATTTCATCTTATTTCTAAAGTACTGAGGTTAGAGTTACATAGTAATATATTTAAGACAATGTCTGAGGAGCACCTGGGGACTGTTGATTAAGCATCTGACCCTTGATTTCAGCTCAGGTCATAATCTCACTGTTGTGAGATGAAGCCCCATGTCAAAATGAATGGATGAATGAATGAATGAATGAATTAATTAAAATGTCTTTGTAAGATATTCTCCCACCATATTGTACTTTACACATTGCACCTTTCATATATGTTCACAGTGAATCAAAGTAATGATATAAGGAAATGCTTTCTATTATTTCTATCAGTTAGTATGCTAACCTCTTCAAACGATTTTTGTTTTACTTTTTCAAATACCAGAGCAAATTTAATACAATTGTGACCTTAAGTCTGATATACATCAGCTCATTGTAATGGTCATCTATTGAAAAATAAATTTAAAAAACAAATCTAATATGGATAAACTTGTCTTTAATATTCTTAAATCTGAAAGAAAATACATTTATAAGGATAAGAAATAAATGGATAAATAAAAAGTAAACTTTCCATTTATTTATAATTTTTTAAAAGTCATGATTTACCCAGAAAAATATTAACATGTCTAAAGCTTGATTTCTAAACCAGCTTGCCATTAACATTGAGTTGGATAATTTTTGTTTGAGAGGGCTGCTGTGTACATTAGAGGATGTTAAACAGTATCCCTGGCCTCTACCAAGTTGGTGCCAATAGCATTTTCCCATTTATGAGAATCAAAAATGTCTCCAGACATTGCCAAATATCCCCAGGGAGAAGGGGTACAAAATCTCCCATGGCTGAAATCCAATGACCTAGAGGAGCTGAGAAGGATATTTTTAATGTTTTATATGTAAGTATACTAATTAAGAGATTTTATAGTATAAAATCTATAATGTTTAGATACGACATGTGAACAAGTTCAGACATGTAGCATATCATATTCACACAACTGAGCACTGTTTTTAAGCAGTGGTTTAATGGTAACACCTTCGCCTTTGTTGTTATAATATAGAATTATTTCTTTATTAGATTTAATGAACTTTTGTCTCAAATGGTCTTTTGAAAGGGCTATTTGTGGAGAAGAAAATTTTCTACAGATGTTTTATTCACCTGTACTTTCATAATAATTATTTAAATATTTGTATATATGATACGTTTCCATGTTTGTGTCTGCCAGTCTGTGGGGGGGAGTGTTTATTTACAGATTCACTGGTACTGTTTTTACTGGATGATAGTTCTGCTAGAGAACTAATCTCTATTATTTGTTTCAAGATTAAAGATTAAAAAACTATTATGTACTTTGAATAATCATAGAGTGTTTTAAATTTCTCTTTGCCTTTGTTTTAATACAAATGAATAATTTTTTAAATAGCATTTTCTCCTTTCATTATAGAAAACTTCAACAAGTAAGCATGGAAAAATAGAATAACAAACCTCTATATACTGATTATTCAACAAATAATCCACAGTCAAATATTCAGTCAGGCAGTATTCAAAATCCCTTGAATGTCTCTTTAGACCTCTATTATTTATTCTGTTCAGATCCAAAGAAATTCCATACAACATTAAGACTCTTCTAGCCTGAAAGTTATTTCTCCATCTCTTTATTTTTCTTTGCTATTTATTTATTTATTTATTTGGAAGGAGAAACCAAGTTATTTGTTCTGCAGAGTTTCACATAATCACGATTTTGTTCACCGCATCCTTCTGTGATATTTTTCATGTTCTCTGTCATGAATAATTTCAAGAGTATTGGGGAAGGATACTTCATACCCGGTAGTATGCACTTTCATCAGAAAGCACAGTTTTTTGAGAATGTTGACTACCACTAATAGTTGCTAGGATTCATTAATTTAGTATGAATTTCAAAATGGATCTGAATTCAGTCATTTCTTCTTTGTTTGTTTGTTAGGGTACTTCTCTACAGAGAAACTTCTGACCAACTATTTGATTGCTCTTAAGCACAATTTGCATAGAAAAAGTGAAATAAATTCTAATTATTATAAATAGCCATTTTCAAAACTAGTGAGATGTTTCCCTGTCAGTGACCAAAAGGACAAAAAATAACAATAACAACCAAAACAAACAAAAATCAAAGCAAAAAGCCGCAACCACTTTTATATTATTTTCTTTAATTATTATGGATTGAACTATATATGATCTATCATGTATATATAGGGTATATGTGATAATTTATTACTATTATAATTCCTATTGGTAATTATACTCATCCAGACTCATTTTTGGTCATCAGGGATCACTTTACATTGTCCCCTTGATTCTTTGAACATAATCCTTGATTCTGGTAGTCTTTGAGAGCTTTGTTACTTTTTCATATGGCAATTCATTTCAGGCTTATTTCTTATATTTTTAGCCCCAGATTTAACTCAACTGTTCCCTTAGAACTAAGAAACTTACATATTTGCAAAAAAATCATATAGTTGATAAAAATTGTTGAAGAATGAACTACCTGAAATTACATGATAGGGTCTAGGTATCATAGTGGCTGACCATTGATAGAAATATGAATTTATTTTTTCATTTGCTAAAGATTCTATATTCCCTTCATTTTTATTGTATCCATACTTAGGAACATTTGCTTTTAGATATTTATTACCTTTCCTTCTCTCATCCTTCCATTCTTTCTTCTTTACCTTCATTCCTCCCTTCCTCCTTCCTTCCTTTCTTTCCTTAATTCACTAGTCCATTTGTCTTTCTTTATGTGCCACAAGACAAAGATATAAACTTAACCTCCCTCCCCCAATTTCCTAGCACCACTTATTGAATTATGCTTTTCTCCCCAGTGCTTTGCAATTATATCTTAAAGATAGACTAAATTTTCCATGATGACATCCATTTCAGAATTTTATATTCAATTCCATTAATTATTACTCATTTTATAAATACCATCATTATCTTAATTTTGGGAAAATTTAATTCTAGTTTAATATCTTATAGAGTAGCTACATTCTCATTGGTATTATTTTAAAATATTTTGTCATTGCCAAAATTAATAAATAATTTTGATATTTTGATGAATATTGTAAACCAATTTAGGGATAATTGGAATCAAAAGAATTTTAAAATCTTTATCTATCAACATGCTATCACTTCCCATTTTACAAATATTATTGGGTGATTTTCTTTAAAGTATTATAATTTTCTCAAGTTTATTTTTAGAAAATGTATATTTGATTACTAATGAGGATGAGACTATTTTAATTGTCTTTTCCTAGTAATTAGTATATTTAAAGGATATTTTTAAAATATATTTTGATATATTTTCTAAACAACTACATTATATTTGGAAAGATTCTCTTCCAGAGCACCTTTCTTCTAATCTGAATAGGACCCTATTGAAACACTCATGAAATTGAGGTGTAAGCTCAAATAGTAGTTTTCTGCTGCCTACTGAATATTCAGATACTGTAAGATTATAAGTAACCAAACTTCCTGCTCAGCTGTGACCAAGGCTCAAATAAAGACAGGTCCCTTATACTATTTGTATTGCTACGCAGATTCATTTTAACCCCATGTCCAACACTTACAGAGAAACAGTTGTTTAAAATACAGGGGAAGAAGTATCCATTGATTTCTAAACTGTTGTTCATTCAACTATTAAATTAATAGGGATGAGTTGTCAGCATGTCAGGATTCTTAATACATGGTCTGTGCTTCAGTATTGGAAGAGACTTGTGATTCTGGATAGATGTAAAAGTAGGTTAACCATGGCAGACCTCCCTGCCTTTTATGAAATTGAATACTGTTTTATAGTGTACATGGAATGACCAGTATAAAGTTTCTAAAAATAACTTCTAAAGTTATTCATTTTTAGTACAGTATAGATATGCGAAAAAAAGATAATAAAACTGATTGCTAATATATAACAGTTGCTATAGATATTTTATTTTGTAAGTTAAAAAAATTTTAAAACTGAATGCATATAGTATGCATTTTACAAATAACTTCTTCATGACTGGCCTCTTTGGAAACTTAAGAAATTTGTAGGACTGGACAGGGTAGAGATAGTTTTCATCACTATTAATCATTCATTTAGCACAGTGAGTGCATACTAGGTGCATGATGGAAACTGAACTCAAGGGTTCAAGATGGAAAGAATAATCCTTTTGTCCCAGGACTTTACCATCTATTGGGAGAAATAGATAAGAAAATTGGCAGTGCTACCTTTGTGATAAATATGGTGAGAGAAATAAGTATGAGATTCCTACACAAAAAAAAAAAAAAAAAGATAGGTGGACCCAAGTCTTAGATGTTGAAAAAGAAAGAGTCAGGCATAGAATGAAAGGGAAAGTAGATGGTTAAGGAGGGATAAAGTCATGGCATTCCCCTATGGAAATTGTAAGTTAATGAAAAGTTTCAACCAGGAAAATGATACTATGGCAGTAGCTCTTAAGATTAAGTGTACCGGCTGTTGTGTAGAAATTTGTAGTTAAGAATGTTAAGAAAATGAGTTTGTACTAAAGTAGTGACTGTCAGATTCAAAGTAAGGGATAAGTCCAAAGTATACTAATGAGCCTATATAAGGCTCATTGCAGAACTGAATTTAGTGTTTAGTAATGTATGAGGAATTAAATGTGATTTATAGTTTGAGAGTTTGGTATTTATTTAGAGATAGGGAACAGAGATAAATGCTTAAAATTGGGATCAATCTCAGACATGCCAAATTTGGGTTCTCTTTCTCTGAAGTTTGTTGTTGTGGGCAGTGTGATTCCTAAAGATGTCTACTTCCTAATCCTCCAGAATCTGTGAAAATATTGTTACATGACAGAGGGATTAGAATTTGTAGACACAAGTAAGGATTGCTTACAGTTGACCTTAAAATAGGCAGATTATTCTGATCCTGGATTAACCCAGTGGGCCCAGTGTAATCATAGAAATCTTCAAAAGTGGAGGAGGACAGCAGAAGAATGGGCCAGAGAGAATACAAGATGAGAACAACTTGATTCTCTTTATTACTTTGCTGGTTTGAAGATGCAAGAAGAGATCCACAAATGAAGGAATATGAGCAGCCTCTAGAAGCTAGGGACAGCCTTTAGTTTGCAGGTAGTAAAAAAACAGTAATCTCAATAAAGAACTGAATTCTGCCAACAACCCAAAAGAGCAGTAAGGGAATCCCCCCTAGAGCCTCCTTAAACACATAGCGCTGCCAATATGTTGATTTTCATCCAGCAACCCCATACCTATCAGATTTTTGACCTTCAGAATTATAAAATAATAAATTTGGGTTTTCTCTGACACTTATTTTGTTGTTTTGATAAGGCAGAATAAAAAATATATCAAGAAATTTAATAGAAAAATCAAAGTAAGATTTAGTCATCTATAAATTCACTCTAATAGAATTATTTTCTTTTTGCATATGCATGTAATTCTTTCCCATCATTGTCCAGAAACTTTTTTCCATACATTTAAAAATATTTTTCAATAAAAATCAACTTATTTTGGGGGAGGTACTAAGTTTTAAATATAAAATACTTAAACTTATATGTGACTTATCTGTGCTTTCCTGGAAATGCAAAGTGGGAACATAGACAATAGAATCCCAATGACAGGGCTTCGCAGAGGATTCACCCAGCAAAGTTTTTTTTTGTTTGTTTGTTTTGTTTGTGTATATCTAAGTGTGATTTTGTAAATTAACATTTGTTAAGTCCCCAGGTGCCAGATGGTGAACCACCACACTTCAGTAAAAGACCACAAAAGAAGTTGAGATAGAGAAGTTTATTACTCACACTGATGGAAGTACATGGCAAGCATGTCTTGAGGAGGAGGTCAAGTCAGAGGCAGGCAGAGACAATGACAGGTTTGGGGCACATGCCTTCATTAGGGTCAGTAGGTAGAGTGCTTTGGGGTTCTAGGGCTAAGTCCAGATTGGTTAATTCAAAACAAGAAGAGCAGGGTTTTGGTAATTTCATGAGGGTCTTATCTAAGGGGTGAAAAAAAGGAAGGGCATAGGAGGTGGGGGAGACTGTTTATCACAAGGGCTGCTGGGGAGTCACAGCATAGACTGTGATACATTCCTAGAAGCGTGGTATATTCCCATGTCATGCTTAGGACTCTGAAGGCTGTTATCAAGGGTATGCACTTACATGAAGGGCTAGTGTTGGAGTAAGGCCTCAAGAGCTACTTAGCCAAACAAAAAGGGTACCGAAGCAGCAATACCATGGAGTAGCTTCATTAAACTCTGGACAGTTAGCAGACACCTGGGTGGCTCAGTCAGTCAAGTGTCTGACTTCGGCTCAGGTCATGCTCTTGTGGTCTGTGAGTTCTGGTCTGTGCTCAGTCCTGGAGCCTGCCTCAGATTCTGTCTCCCCCTCTCTCTCTCTCTGCCCCTTACCCCTCACGCNGAGAAAATGATCTAGTTTCATTCTTCTGCATGTTGCTGTCCAGTTATCCCAGCACCATCCGGTAAAGAGGCTGTCTTTTTCCATTGGATAGTCTTTTCGGCTTTGTCAAAGATTAGTTGGCTGTATATTTTTGGGTCCAATTCTGAGTTCTCAATTCTGTTCCATTGGTCTATATGCCTGTTTTTTGTTTGTTTGTTTGTTTGTTTTTTGTGCCAATACTATACTGTCTTGATGATGACAGCTTTGTAGTAGAGGCTAAAGTCTGGGATTGTGATGCCTCCCGTTTTGTTTTTATTTTTCAGTATTACTTTGGCTATTTGGGGTCTTTTGTGTTTCCATACAAATTTTAGGATAGTTTGTTCTAGCATTGAGCAGAATGCTGGTGCAATTTTGAATGGGATTGCATTAAATGTGAAGATTGGTTTGAGTAGTAGTGACATTTAAACAATACTTATTCTTCTGATCCATGAGCATGGAATGTTTGTCCACTTCTTTGTGTCTTCTTCAATTTCCTTCATAAGTTTTCTATAGTTTTCATCATACAGATCTCTTATATCTTTGGGTATGTTTATTCCTAGGTGTTTTATGGTGTTTTGTGCAATTGTGAATGGGATAAGTTTTTTGATTCTCTTTCTGTTGCTTCATTGTTGGTGTATAAAAATGCAACCAATTTCTGTACGTTGATTTTGTACCCTGCAACTTTGCTGAATTCATGGATCAGTTCTAGTAGGCTTCTGGTAGAGTCTGTCACGTTTTCTGTGTAGAGTATCATGTCGGCTACGGAAAGTGAAAGTTTGATCTCTTCCTTGCCAATTCTGATGCCTTTTATTTCCTTTTGTTGTCTGATTGCTGATGCTAGGACTTCCAGCACTGTGTTAAACAACAGAGTGAGAGTGGACATCCCTGTCATGTTCCTGATTTCAGCTCTCAGTTTTTCCTCATTGAGGATGATGTTAGCTGAGGGCTTCTCATAGATGGCTTTTATGATGTTTAAGTCCATTCATTCTATCCTGACTTTCTCAAGGGTCTTTATTAAGAAGGATGCTTTATTTTGTCAAATGCTTTTTATGCATCTATTGACAGGATCGTATGGTTTTTATCTTTTCTTTTATTAATGTGATGTATCACATTGATGATTTGCAAATATTAAACCAGCCCTGTAACCCAGGAACGAATCCCCCTTGACCATGGTGGGTAATTCTTCTTATGTGCTGTTGCATTCGATTTGCAAGTATCTTGTTCAGGATATTTGCATCTGTATTCAGCAAGGATATTGGCCTGTAGTTCTTTTTCTTTCTTTTTTTTTTTTTTTTTTTTTTTTGCTGGGTCCCTCTCTGGCCAGATGGATTTGGCAGATATATTTAGAACTCTACATCTTGAGGCCATGGAATTCATTTTCTGCTCAAATGCGCATGGCACATTCTCCAATTAGATCACATTCTGGGACATAAAGCAGCCCTCAATAAATATAAAAGAATTGAGATCATACCATGCACACTTTCAGATCACAATGCTATGAATCTTGAAATCAACCACAGGGAGAAGTCTCGAAAGCCTCTAAAAACATGGAGGTTAAAGAACACCCTACTAAAAAACTAATGGGCCAATCATGCAGTCGGAGAAGAAATTTTAAAAAATATATGGAAACAAATGAAAATGAAAATACAACAATCTAAACTCTATGGGATTCAGCAAAGGCAGTCCTAAGAAGAAAGTACATTGCACTCCAGGACTATTTCAATAAATTAGAAAAAGTGCAAGTACAAAATCTAACAGCTCACACCTAAAGGAACCAGGAGGAGAGCAACAAGAGCACCCCAAACCCAGTAGGAGAAGAGAAATAATAAGATCAGGGCAGAAATAAACAATATAGAATAAAAAAAAACAAACACCAAAACAGGTAAACAGGTCATTGAAATCAAGAGTTGATTTTTTGAAAAAACAAAATTGACAAACCTCTGGATAGCCTTCTCAAAAAGAAAAGAGAGCACCCAAACAGACAAAATCATGAATGAAAATGGACTTATTACAACCAATTCCTCAGAAATACAAGCATTTATCAGGGAATACTATGAAAAATTATATGCTGATAAACTGGACAACTTAGGAGAAATGGACAAATTCCTAAACACACAGTCACTACCAAAATTCACAATGGAAAAGACAGAAAATCTGACCAGACCCATAACTAGTGAAGAAATTGAATCAGTCATCAAAAATCTCCCAGCAAATATGAGCCCTGGGCCAGATGACTTCCCTGGGGAATTCTACCAGACATTTAAAACAGAATTAAAACCCATTCTTCTCAAGCTATTCCAAAAAATAGAAATCGAAGGAAAGCTTCTGGACTCATTCTACAAAGCCAGCATCACTTTGATTCCTTTGTATTTTTAATTTCAAAAATATATTTATTTGTTTATTTTTGAGAGAGACAGAGACAGAGTGCATACTGGGGAGGAGCAGAGAGAGAGGGAGATACAGATTCTGAAGTGGGCTCCAGGCTCTGAGCTGTCAGCACAGAGCCCAATGCGGTTCTCGAACTCATGAACAGTGAGATCGTGAACTAGCCAAAGACAGACACTCAACTGACTGAGCGACCTAGGAGCCTCACCTTTTTCTGCTCTTAATAGCTATTTATTCATTACAGTTTATTACAATGATCCTCTTGCTTTCTTTCAGAGATTTATCTTAGGTCTACTGTTTTTCACACCCTCCCCCTCAAAAAAATCTATTTTAATGTTCCCGTATGGATCTATTTTCTAAGTCATTTTTACTCACTTTAAACGGTCATTCACAGGGGCGCCTGGGTGGCTTAGTCGGTTAAGCGTCCGACTTTCGCTTAGGTCATGATCTCGCGGTTCGTTGGTTCGAGCCCCGCGTCGGGCTCTGTGCTGACTGCCAGCTCAGAGCCTGGAGCCTGTTTCAGTCTGTGACTCCCTCTCTCTCTGACCCTCCCCTGCTCACGCTGTCTCTCTCTCTCTCTCCTAGAAATAAATAAAAAACATTAAAAAAAAAAAAGGCCATTCACAGAGCAAGAATACATGTTGATTCTCTGGTTGAATAATTAATGTCTCGTTATACAGTTTCATTGTTTCAGTTTAGGCCTATTTTGTAGATATTAGTGAGATTAACTGCATGGCTTGCACCACCAATATCCAAAGTGTTATGCATTTTATAGGAAGGAAAATGATGTTGATTCTGACAAAATAAGCACCCACCTGTGAGGGTTCTTTGGCGGTCATAGAAACATGCAATATTGGAACTATTTTCAGCTTTCTTGGTTAACAAATACACTAAATATTCTGACCCTGAACTACTAGCATTTCATTAAAGGAGAAGCCTCTAGTTATATATGTAGACAAAAAGCTTGTGTTTCAAAAACAAGATGTGTGTATGGTATCTGGAAAACACAGATTCAGGTTATCTGAGTCTAATATTTCAATATATTTGAGAGATTTTAATGCTCTTTGTATGTAAGTAATTGACAGACATAAATTCTATCCCATCTGACTGAAGTTCAGCTGTCTTCCCTACACCTTGTGGAAAAGCTAGTTTTCCCTCCATTTCTGTATTTCCTTCTCTATTCTTGATCTATAAATGTTTCTGGGTTTTTTTTTTTTTGGATTTCTTTTTAAACCAGTTACAACATCTGCATGGTTCCCTTGTGAGTTAAATATAATCTTTAATGTGTGTTCTTTTATATACATGAGAGTTATAATTTAGTCTTCTTCTGAAAATTATCTCTTAACATATTATCTAGTGTGAATTCTGTAATATGTTAAGTTTTACTGACACTAATTATATAACTCAGTGTCAAATATTTGAAGGCCATTATTGTCTGACTTTTAGAGGCCATGCTATCATAAATACTATAATGTATATTTGATTTTAGTTTTAGAGAAGGGCAAAAAGAAACTAAAATTACAAATGGCAAAAAGGGCATTTATAATTAGGTTTTGATGCAAGCAGATTAACTACTCGGAGGTGTTATTTAGTCACACAGTTCACTGGCATTATCCTTAATTCTTTATTACTCTTGGATCTCTGTTTCCCACAACATGTCTTCTAAATGTTCACCACTCCCATGAGCCCTCAACTACAACTTTCCCTTCATGCTCAGCAAAGAATTCTCTTCTCTCAAAGAAAACAAAATGCTTTTAGCTGTTTAAGTAATCATAACATATTGAAAGTTAAGTATTAATTTCCATATTGACAAAAATAATTGGAGATTTGGAGGGACTCACTTATCCAAAGCCTGCATAAGTTTCCACCACAACCACTGTGGCAACTGTTTGTCTCCCCTGTGGGTTCTTTTACAAAGGCTGTCATAGCAAAGTACCACAGCTTGGTGGTTAAGCAACAGAAATTCACTGTCTCACATTTCCAGAGGCAGGAAATCCAAGATCAAGGTGTTGGTGGGTTTGGTTTCTTCTGAGGCCTCCTCTCTTCATGGATTGGAGGTAGCCATTTTTTTCCTGTGTCTTCATCTCCTCTTTTTAGGACACCAATCAAATGAGAATATGGCATACCCTATTGACCTCTTGTTAATTTAGTTACTGCTTTAAAGTCCCTGTCTCAAAACACTGTCACATTCTGAGGTACTCAATTTAGGGCTTCAACATGTGAATTTGGTGGGTATACAATTCAGTCCATAACAACCTGATTCCCCTTCTCTATATTCTAGTTAAAAGCAAATAGTAGTCTAATTTATCTTCTGCCTATACTGCTCAAATGAAACTACTCAGTTGGGCTCATTAATGAGGTTTTTATTTAATTTTTTTTTTTTTACTTTGAAATAACTTTACACTTATAGGAGAGTTAGAAAAATAGAGACTTCAATTATACCTCTTATTTAGGTTCTTCTAATCTTATCTATTTTATATATCATATGTTATCAAAATGAAGAAATTTACACTGTCATAGTACTATTAGTTTATAAACTTTTTCCAGATTTGATGAGTTTTTCCATTCCCACTCTAGTTTTGATGTCCTTTTGTGGTATGGACTACACATCAGGAGCCCATACTGCATTCAGTCATCATGTCTCCTTAGTCTCCTTTAATCTATGCCCATATAACAGTCTTTCCTTGTCCTTTATATCCTGAACAATTTCTAATATTTTGACTGAGTTAGTTTGTAAAACGCCCCTCAGAGTTTATCTGTTGCTTTCTAGTTATCAGACTGAAGTTATGTATTATGGCAAGAATACCATAGAAGTGCTGCTTGCTTATCATTCTGCATAACAATGGGTGCATGGTATCAATATAGCTCATTACTGGTAATATTCACCTCGATCACTTGGTATGTTAGGTTTCTAGAGCTGCTATAGCAATTTACCACAAACTTGGTGTCTTAAAACAAGTGAAATGTAGTATTTCAGAGTTCAGGAGGCCAGAAATCAAAAATGAAGCTGTCAGTAGCATTCATTCCTTCTGGAGGCTTATATGGAAAATGAGGGAGAATCCATTTATGCCTTTAACAGCTTCTGGTGATAGCTAGCAATCCTTGGTGTTCCTTTGCTTGTAACAGCAATCCCTCCAGCCTTGGTCTTTATACATGGCTCCTCTCTCTGTCTCTGGCTCTTATTTCCCCCTTATTTGAAGGACACCAGTAATTGAATTTAGGTCTATAAATCCAGGAGGTTCTCATCTTGAAGACACTTAATTAAATCTATGAAACCCTATTTTGAAATGAGGTTTAATTCACAGGTAACTTAGGTTTGGACTTGGGCATAGTTTAAGAGCAGAGCGGAATAAATTTCACCTAAAGTTACCATTCTTTTATTTCTAATAAATAAATATCTGGAGGGAGATATTTTGAGACTATGTAACTATTTTGTTTCTCCACAAACTTTCCACCTACTAATTTTTCAATTAATAGTTGATCTTGTATATTGTTCTAATAGTGATTTTCTAGTTTTCTCATTCTTCATACATTAATTAGAATTCTTCTGTAAAAAACAAGACTCACTTTCTATCTATATGTATCTGTGTATCATCTTTCTATCTATCTACCTATTTATCATATATCAGTATTGTGGTTGCCAAATTTTACAGAAAAAGTACAGAATACCCAGTTAAATTTTAATTTCAGCTAAATAATAAAAATTTTCTTGGATGAGTAAGCTCCATGTATATTTAAAATATATATAAATATATATAAACATATATAAACTTACATAAAAATATTTATCTTAAATTCTAATTTGACTGTATGTCCTTTATCTTTTAACTCTATTCAGTATAGACACATAGGGATGTATTATATTCTATAGCTGATAATCCATTATTGTCATTATTTATTTTGTTGCTCAAATTGTTCCAGTTTTGACCACTAGGAGTTCTTTCATATTGGTTTCAACACCCTTTCACCATGTCCTTATTTTTTTGGATCCCTTTTTTATTGTCTGGCATCATAAACTGCGCTAAGCTTATCTTAAATTTTCAGAGCCCTAGTTCATTTTAATGAAGAGTGGTATTTAGGAATCAAGATCTGGGCTGATGGTGTATTCATTGTTATTGGGCTCTCATTGTCTCAAGGACCTCTTAGCAGCAGAGCTAAGAAACGTATACATGCATATTGACCCATATGTAGACATTAGATTTATTTCTGCCCTACCTGTGTATGGTAAATGAAATGTTGGCCCCCTAAAAATGTACATGTCCTTATACCCAGAGCCTCTGAATTTGTTAGCTTACATGGCAAAAGAGACTTTGTAGGTGTGATTAAGTCAGCGATCTTGAAATGAGATGATCTGAGTAGTCCCAGTGTAATCACAAGATTCTTAGAAGTGAAAGGAAGGGGCAGGAAAGATCAGAATCAGAGAAATGTGAAGATGCTATGCTGCTGGCTTTGAAGATGGGAGAAGGAAGCCACAAACCTAGGAATATAGACAGCCTCCAGAAGTTGGAAAAGGCAAGGAAAAACTGTTCCTCTGTACCTTCCAGAGGGCAATGCAACATTACCAACACTTAGGTTTTAGTCCACTGCACCCCTTTGGACTTATGACCTCCAGGACTGCAAAATAATACATCTAAATTATTTTAAGCCACTAAATTTGTTGTTTTTATAGCAGTAATACAAAATTAGTACACTACTTGTGAGAATATATATTTTTAAATATTTATTTATTTTTGGGCAGAGTGCAGTGGGGAAGGGGCTGAGAGAGGGGGACTAAGTTCTTCACTGACAGGGAGATGGCAGCAAGCTTCATGCAGAGCTCAAATTCACCAACCAGGAGGAGATCATGACCTGAAAGGAGGCTGAACCAACTGAACCACCCAAATGCTCCTGTAAGAATATTTAAAGATAATGAGTTCCAGGGGGCACCTGGGTGGTTCAGTCTGTTAAGGGTCAGACTTTGGCTCAGGTTATAATCTCCAGGTCCCTGAGCAAAAGCTTGGAGCCTGGAGCCTTCTTTGGATTCTGTGTCTTCCTCTCTCTCTTCCCCCTCCTCTGGCTGGTGCTCTGTCTCTGTCCTTCTGAAAAATAACTAAACATTAAAGAAATCTTTAAGAAAAAATATTTAAAGAAGAAAAAAAGATAATGAGTCCCTAATGATTTCTCCTTTTCTGGCCCAACAACACAGGGTTCGATCTTGCCTTTCCCCTTTATTTATAAATTCTTTCTTCAACAAGGAGAAAATTGCCTGTTGTTATTTACAGCATACTGACTTACATGTTCAACTCTACTATGCACATAAATTAATTTAAGAATTTCTAACCCATACCTCTGTATGAAACTAGAGTACAGCATTTATGTGTAGTATATTTTGTATTTAGCCTTTTATCCTCCAGTCAAATTCCATTTTCCAAAGTAAATTACCATATTTTCTTTTCCCCTTCCTTCAGTTATTTATTTACCATTTTTATTTAGTTAGATTTACTTACTATAATTTACATATTATTTATTTTAACTTCCAACAACCATTTTGTTGACATTTTAGATTGACATTTTATTAAATTCACATACAGAAAATTCATTGTTGGTTACATAAATAGTTACTAGTCAGCATATAGGATCATGCATCCTCCAACACAGACATAATATTTAAGAACATATATAGCCTCAAATTTTCCTTATCCTGTTCATTTGTACTTAATCCTACCTTCCTCCTCTGGGAACCATGCATTTGTTTTTCTTTTTTGTAATTTTGCATTTTTCACAATATAATGGAAATTAATACATCAATATGTAGCTTTTAAGGTCTGACTTGTAATTAGGAAGAGCATTTAAAAGTCACTCATGTTATTGTGTGATTGTGATCAATAATTTATTCCTTTTTATTGCTGATAGCACTCCATCAGACATATGTACCACTGTTAACCCACTTACTGAAAGATGCCGTTTGTTTCCAGTTATGCCTTGGGGTTTATCATATCTATTTTTAATTAATCAGTGTCTTTCAAATAATAATTTCCATTTTAATTGTACTGAAAGAAACTTATGGCACTGTATTCTCAATTTCTTCCTCTTACCCACTGCTCTATTTTTTCATATATTTTGGTTTTACATCAGCTATAACCACATATGTCAGTGCTAGTTTTGCTTTAAAAAATCACTTCACTTTTAGAGCAATTAAACTAAGAGAAAATGAAAATGAATGACTTTTTAAAATCTTTTTTGGGTTTTCAGTACTGCTCACATATTTGTGTAGATTCTGCTTTGTGGTATCCTACTCCTTCTATCTGAACTACTAACTTTGACATTTTTGTAAATTAGGTAGGAGGAATTTCTTACCTCTCTTAAACATATTGTGCACGGATGCAGCCCTGAGAGTTTTGGTAAAAGAGGGAAAGAAAAATGGAAGAATGAGGAAAAAAGCTTATTTCAACATAATTTCAATAGGATCTAAGGTGTGACATATTTCATATGAACCCTTTATATTGTTTATAAAATGTGTGGTATATTTGGTTTCATAAAGTTAGTCCATGATATCTTACATATTATAGTTGTATCATGTATAATAGTGTGGTAGAGGTAGAGCCCCTCTCTAAGGAATGTGATGGAGGTCTTCTCAGAACAAGGGAAGGCAACATGGCCCAATTAACTTGTATACATGTATGCATAGCTCTGACATGGCTCTGAAATTTGGACTGTGCCTAATCAGACTGTATGTGTCACCATATATGGGAGACAAAGAAGTAGAAATTGCATAAACGGGTATACCCTGTTGTGCTCAGGGCTCAGCATTTTGGGTCTTTGCCCACTGAGCCCATGGAAGCACCAATAAACCTGCTTCCTGGAAAGAAAGGCCTCAGTGTCTTTTTCCTCTGTGTGAGAATCCTGCTACAATAGTTCAGGCTTGAAATGTATCATATACATACAAGTATAACATGCTGCAATGTGTATATAAAAATGTATGCAATATGCATCAATTTATAAAGACATACACAAAACTGTTTACTATGTTTACCTTAGCATATACATGAAATTGAGGGTTGAAAGGGAAGTTTTACTTACAATCTGTGTATTGCTGTATTTTCTGGATTTTATTACTAGCACATATTGTATACATTTCTTGAAAATAGATAGGGCACCTGAGTAGTATAGTCGGTTAAGTGTCAGACTTTGCCTCAGGTCATGATCTCATGGTTTGTGGTTTTGAGCCCCTCATCAGGCTCTGTGCAGACAGGTGCAGACAGCTCAGAGCCTGGAGCCTCCTTTGGATTCTGTGTCTCCCTCTCTCTCTCTGCCTGTTTCCCACTCATATTCTGTCTCTTTCTCTTAAAAATAAATAAAAATTTTTAAAAATAGAGAAATTTTATTTTCAAAAGTAAATGATCTTAAAAACATAACAAATTTATTTTCTCCAATGTATATATAAGCAGTGCTGAACAAAGTCTATAAATTTCTAAAATCTAAGGCTGCTTATAAAATATATTGTCTGGGGTGAGAAACATTAAAAATTGTGGGTTATCTTTCTTTTATTTTTAGTTATGGTTTTTAAATAACAAAACATAATAAAATTTTTTGTTAGTCATTTCGCATCATTAGCTCTCAAAGTATTATCATGGAACCAAAGAATACATTAGTCAGTTATTACTACTGACTAATTAAAAATAATATGTTTCTCTAAAATAAAGGGACTGATACTCAGCATATTTGTTCTTTTCCTGTTTTGTCTGATTTTGTATTGTAAATCTGTAAAATTTGCTCCTGAATCTTTCTTGTCCATCTGGAACCATCTTTGAATACTATATCATTGCAGTGCCTCAGGCTAATGATTTAGTGGACTTATAAATCATTAGAAACACCGATCTGGCTGATGATGCATTTGAGTAATACATCATCAGAAAAAGGTGCTGAGATGATATATTACCCCAAAGATGGCGCTGTGTAGAACAGAATCCAGGAAGACTTCTAGTTACTGCATAGAGTGCTCACTTTGGAGAGGGCTTCATTTAAAAAAACATTCACTATCTTTTGGCTAAATTTTAATCCATCATTAAACATCTTTTTACAAGTCTTCCATTCTGTTTGTTCCAAAAATCACACATTCACAGGAAATGTATCATGTTTTTGAGGGAAAATTATTCTTTCCTCCTTAAGAAATGCATTGAGATATGACATTTTGGACTTTTATTGAATATTAATTTTCTACATCTCTCAGTGATACTATGTAAGACTATAACACAGAGATACTTTTCATCATCAATATTAATCATCATTTTGCATATTCTAAAATAGCAGTACTAGAATAATGTGACTCAGGAGACACATCTACAATTGTTATTAACCTAGAGCCATGTAACTCCTATGTGTAGTGTAGTGTTTAAAATAGTATAATTAAAAATAAGTTCTCAAGATCTGTTGATTAAATTTGAGTCCTATATAGTTGGAGAGCCAGAGTTTATCAATCTTTTAATATTTAGTTATAATTGGTGAATTTCTATTTGTGAGAAATAATGTACCATATTTTTCATACTAATTCATGTCTGCACTCTAAAATTGAACAGATAAGTTTTTGCTCTGTTTTAGTTTAGTTGTTTTTAAATAAAAAGAACAGGGGCGCCTGGGTGGCTTAGTCGGTTAAGCGTCCGACTTTCGCTTAGGTCATGATCTCGCAGTTCGTTGGTTCGAGCCCCGCGTCGGGCTCTGTGCTGACTGCCGGCTCAGAGCCTGGAGCCTATTTCAGAGTCTGTATCTCCCTCTCTCTCTGACCCTCCCCTTCTCACGCTGGCTCTCTCTCTCTCTCTCTCTCTCTCTCTCTCTCTCTCTCGAAATAAATAAATAAATAAAAAGGAACAATGTGGCAAATTAAATAAGCACCCTGATACACTTTAATATTAATATGAAATGATATAATCATAACCTCATACAAGAGCTTTACTCTATGATGTAAAAAGAAATGTCTTATTAGATTTACAGATTTTTGCTCTGATGATTCTGATGCACATTTAGGTTCATTAATCACAGTTGTAAAGCATCTGAATGCTTTGGATTTCAGGGGAAAACTTGACCCTTTGATCTCAAAGAAAGCAGAATTATCTTTTATTTCTCCTTTAATATACCCCACTCCCACCTTACCTAATCTAGTTTCCATATAATTTCTGCCCAAAGCTGGTGGGTGGAAAACATACCTGTTCTTTTCAGGATAAATGTTGCCTTCTACTCAAAAAGAAATATCTTACTTCTTGATCCTCTGTGGACAATTGTAACAGCCAGATATTACATTCAAGAGTATGGGTATGCAGTGTTCAATCACCTAATGTAAACATGATCCTATGCCCTTGGCAGTTACTTCTTCCATTTAAGGGGAGAAAGTCAGCTTGTCTCAGCCTGCCTATAATATTCTAATCTTCTTCAACATCTCCTTTCAGCACACATCGCATCCCTTAAGAATAAGCAAACATTTTTAGGCATATTGCTCAAATCCAGAGCAACAACAATGATACTGAGTATTTGTTTTATATAATCTAAAGAGTCTTAATTATGTGATAAATTTTCACCTCTTTTCATTACGAAGCAGAAATTTTAACATACTCCTTTACAAATTCTCCATTTGGTTTACTTTCAAGCCACTCAAATCTTTTCCAAGGACAGTAGAGGGTATTTACTTTAAATCTGCTTGATTAAATGACCTGATAAAGTGATTCTTCCCATATAAAGAAGCTGTTAGCTTGAAAAGGTAAATTCCAATCTTCTTTTTAGATGGTAGAAAATGCTTATGACTTTGAAATTGGCAGTTTTTCCTGCCAGGCTCCACAGGATGTCTCATTATACAAGCTTCAGGGAAGAAATTTAGAGATTTTTTTTTTAAAGGCTAAGAATCCTTTTTATACACAGGCACAATAATTCCTCTATGAGGAATACTAACCAAATAATCCAAAATACCAGAAAAGCTACCCTTGAATATATGCATAGAAATATTGTTGACAATAATAAAATAATAGGAACAATCTAAGTGTCCAACAATAGGGGACTACCGGCAAATCACAAGAAAGTCTTTCTAGTTAATGTTTTCTTCAGTAAAATATGTCTTGGTTTTCAACAGCAAAATTTCATATAAGATAATTTTCTTTCCTTATAATGTTTATCAGTCTGTATAGATGAAAAATTTTTATTTGTACTTTTAAAACAAGTTAAAAATTTTTTTAACAAAATGGTGTCTGGGAAAATTTTGCTAAATTCCAACAATCCTAGTATTTGGTTATACATTTGGAAAAGCATGCTGAGCCCAAAGAAAAAGATGTTTCATGGATGTGGCTGGCCATAGAAAAATATTTCATGATTGCATCCAGTGTATTATTATAATGAACTTTTCTTTTTAAAAAATGGCCTGATTCTGCTTTTAGATCCGATAAGGAAGCTAATGACTGGAATTCACAGGTTGATGTTTTCTTCAGATATCTTTGTTTTTCCAGAAAAAAAAAGTTAGAGCTACAGCTAAGCCCATGTTCTTCTGTCATACTTTGGCCTTCATTCTTTTCCCAGATATAGTGAATATTATGAAGGTGGTATATCATTCTTATGTATGTATTGCTATATTTTACACACACACATGATTATGTAGTATTTATTTTAGAATTACATATTCTATGTATGTTTTTTATAATTGGTTATTTTCACTCAGTATTATATTTTTGCTATATCTCCATGTTGTGTATAAATCTAGTTCATTAATTTTAACTAGCATATTACATTTTATAGTGGGAATAAAACATTCCTTAATATATGAATGGTTACTTTTTCATTTTTTAAACATTTTAAAACATTGAATATTATAGTTAACATTTTTTACATCTCCCTCCTTCTGTGACACACTCATATGAAGAGTTGCTTGGTTAAGGAAGCCAGAACTTGCATTCCCTTTGGGTGATCATGAGCCCTCACCCTGTGATGCCAGTAGAGACCAAATAGGTTGCCTGGGGTTCTACCTCCAACAAGAAGTAACAAGGCATCTCTTCCCTTCCCACTAGAGCGGCCTCGTCAGTAGAGGCCACTTGGGGAGCAATAATGAAGCACTCCAACTGCCAGCCATGGAATCATAATAGAAAGTTAGTGGGGAGTCAGAACTTCACCCCTGCCCAGCAGTAATAAGGATCCTCTGCCTTGGGTGTAGGTGGAGTCTGAATGGAGAACCTGGACTTCTATCCCCACCTTATAGCAAGGGGCAGCACCCTTCCCCATGCTGGTAGAGAAGTGTCAGAGAAAGGCAACATCAACAGCAAGCTTAATACCCAGAGTAGGATAACATAATACTCTAAAAAAGTCTAATTTCCGTAGAAAATCACTTGGTATACAAAGAGCCATGAAGATCTCAAAGCGAATGGAAAAGGAGAATCAATAAACGTCACTATTGTCAACAAGAAATGTTGCATTGTTTGACAATGGTTTTAAAGCAGCCATTATAAAAAATATGTTTCATGAGCATTAGGAACATGCTCAAACAAATAAAAACATAATAAAAAGTCTCAGCAAAGGCATAGAAGATAAAGAAGAACCAAATTAAAATTTTAACTGAAAAATACAGTAACCAAATTTAAAAACTCAATGTATAGGCTCAATGGTGGAATGAAGAGGGAAAATGAAAGAATCTGTGAACTGGAAGATATAGAGCAATAGATATTAGTATGAGTCATAGAGTGAAAATAGACTTAAAAACATGAATAGAGCCTCAGGGACCTGTGGGACTATAACAGAAGTCAAGTGTGTCCTGGGTGAATCGTTAAGGAATTCTGTTTACTAGAATGTAAAACAGGCAAAAAATAATCTCAAAAGATTATATACAATATGACTCTGTTTATATAACATTTTTGAAATTTAAAAAATTACCTGTATATATATTTGAAAATGGAGAACAGATTAGTGGTTGCCAGGGTTAAGGAGGGAGGAGAGAGTAGGTATGACTGTAAATGAGCAATATTAAGGAAGATTGTGATGATAGATATTTTATATCTTGACTCCATCAGTGATAGTACACTTGTTGGGATGATATACTATAGTTTTCTGATTTATTCAGGAGAGACTCTAAATACAATCACATTGAGGATTAGGTTTCAGAACATATGAATTTTGGAGAGACATTCACTTTCTGGCAGTATTAGAGCCTATATTGTACTCAGGGAGAGTTACGCTCAATCAGTGCTGGATGGTGTATTTCAACAGACTTGACTTAACTGTTTATTGGATGAAAATGTATTTTTTGTTGACTAGTTTTGAATTTTTAGATTATTAATATGACTTTTTATATATTTCTTATATTTACATGTATCACATATTTTATTTATATTTTCATATATTTGACCTTTAAATAAATATGAACCCCTGTTCAACCTATATTTGAAAATTTTTAACGTTTGTTCATGTTTTGAGAGAGACAGAGCACAAGCAGCGTAGGGGCATAGAGCAGGGTAGGGGCATAGAGAGAGGGAGTTGCAGAATCTGAAGCAGGTTCCAGGCTCCAAGCTGTCAGCATAGAGCCTGATGTGGGACTTGAACTCACAAACTGCAGATCATGACCTGACTTGAGCCGAAGTCAGACGTTTAACCAACTGAGCCACCCAGGTGCCCCTATATTTGGATTCTTATTGTTATCCTTATTAACTCATATGAGCTATATATTTTTTAAGGATTTTTATTTCTTGACAAGAATTTTGTAACATTTTTCTTTCTTTCTTTTTGTCTTGTCATTGTGTTTATTTTCTTTAAGTGGGTGTCTTTGATGCAAGGAGATTTAAAAGAACTATATTCAAAATGATACATTATTTCCCCTGTGATTTCTTCCATCAATATGACATATAGAAAGTCTTCACCTATCCTATGACATGTCAAAATATTATATTATATTTGGAAGTTTCACAGGTTTTTAAAAGTCTTACATTTTAATCTATCTAGGGTTTATTTTGGGACAAAGTGGAGATCTCAATTGATACTTTTTTCATGAGAGCTAAGGCGAAGAGTTACTTGCTCCCTGAACAATTTGTGAACTCATAATCTTCCCCTAAATTTTTAAAATCAATGAGACCTGCTTCAGCATTTGTTTCTTTTTTTTCAATGTCAACAATTAATTAATTAATTTTTAAAAGTTGAGTATAGTTGACACACAATGTTACTTTAGTGTCAGGCATACAACTTAGTGATTTGACGAGTTATTACATCATGTTGTGTTCACCACAAGCTACCGCATGTTCTGTTACAATGCTTTTACGATGCAGTTGACTAGATTCCTTATGTTGTGCCTTTTATTCCTGTGACTTACTCGTTTAATATCTGGAGGCCTTTGTATCTCCCTGTGCTCTTTGCCCATTCTGCCCAACCACCACCTTCCTCTACTGTTTTCTGTATTTATAGGTGTGGTTCTGCTTTTTGCTTGTTTCTTTACTTGTTTCTTCTATTGTAGGTATGTAGTACTGGAGACTGCTTTCACTGGTATCATATATTCATAATTCTTCTACATACGTGTGTTTAGATACCTGGTGGTATTTGCTCTCCTGTTTCCTCTCCAATAAAACCTTGCTTTTCAAGTTTTCTTTGCCACCCTTGTTTGCTCAGTTGATTTAAAAAGCTAAATAAACATCATGACATGACTTTAACAGTTTTTAATGTTTATATATACAAATTTATATAGCATATTTAGCATAAGAATTAATCATCTACTTAAGAAAAATAGTTTCTTAAAACTTCATGAATCCCCATAACTCAGAGCAAGAGAAAGTAATTTCCTGATAAATTATTGAAGCATTTCGACATATTTGAAATGCTCATTTTACTTAGGTAATTTTGGCAATTTATAACTTAGGCAAAAAAATTACCATATTACTGATTTTAAGGTTTATCTTGGCAAAGTTTTATATATAGTACTTTCTAAAATTATTCGTGCACACTTTATTCTAATTTTATTTCAAAATTTTAAAAAGTATTTTCTCTCTTTTAAATTAATCTGTGTGTGAAGCCTTTGAATATGTGTTGAATTTTTTCAGAAGAATTAGTTTATGCTTCCATTTATCATATCTAATTACTGTGAATTACTGTACTCTATTTGTTTCTAATTATTTTTATATTTTATTCATAAATCAATTTATAAGTGACTGTTATATATACTCATAAGTGATATGTGAGTGACAGGTAATTATGTAAAAATATTGTATATAATTATTTCTAACTTATTGTTCACTTAGTTTTTAATATAAATATTTATACATCATATATAAATTAAATATTTGTCTCAAAATATAATACTCAATAATCTATTATGTTGAATGAAGACCAAGGACTTAATGATTTAGGTAAATATTGTAACTTTTTATGTTCTCAGTTTAGTACATATTCAAAGGTTTTAATGTATTTTCAGAGTGCATGAGTTTCTCTTCGACACTATAGTTACTTGAGAATTTAACATTCAGCTTGTGTGAGATTGTGTGTTTACTTCACCTAATACATAATACTAATACTTTGTGGTTTGTGAGTGGTCTTTTTGTTAAGAATTGGTGATGGTTTCCTTAGTGTCATAGCACATTATCATTTTCTAAATATTCCAAGCCCACTTCAAACATTGAATGGTCCATAAATACATATGTTTAAGTAGAGTACATAGATGAATAGATATGAAAAAGATACAGTTTTAATATATGAATAAATAACATGTTAAGTTTCCTTTTGTGATCTATTATTGTTAATTGCTAAAGAGCTAAGCCTATAAAAAATAAAGTATGGAAACTATAAATTAAATACTAAAAACCTCTTGAGAACTTGTTCACTGTGAGAGAGGCATTTTATAATATTTCTATTTACCATTGTAAGAAACTGGAATTACATTTAAGAATTGTCAGTACAGAGAATTGTTTTCTGCCAAAAGTTGACATCAGTAAGGTACAAGTTCAGAAAATACGGAAAATTAATTTCTCCTTTCAGTTAAGTGCATTATATAAGCCTTTAAAATTAATTTTTAAAAATAAATTTATTTGTGCAATTCCAATGCACATGAATAAATATAATTCCTTATGCTGAAATTGGGACTTCTGTTTTGAGGAGGTGTCCTATCACTTAACATTTTTTCCCCAAATGCAGTTTTTCCCAGAAGGACATTTCCTTTAATTTCCTTTTGGATTATCTAGCTCTCCAGGCTTAAATTTAAAGTTTAAAAGAACCATTTGATTTTAATAACTTTTATGTGTAGTGCTCCATTGAATTTGGGCTTTAGCACATAGAACTACTTTTCCATAAGGTGATTTCTAGTAAATCCCTGTGTGTAAAGGCAAGATAAACACACATCAGTGAGTTTGTTATTGCAATTAAATTATTGGATTTTTACATTTGAATATATTTTGAGCGTTGAAAAGCATGAAGAGCTTGTTTTCTCATGTCGGTCATGGACACTTTTCTGACATTTAATAACTTGAAATAAGCCTGCCAATATTCTTAAATGTCTGAGAATAGCAAAATGCTACATATTTTATATAGGGAAAACAAATTCAGTAAACCACATTTGCTTAATAGCAATCTAGATAAAGTCTTCCACAGAATTCATTTTGTGAAGTCTATCTAAATTCTTCTTTAAAATAGTCGAATTTTTATTTTCCTATTGAAGTATTTGCCCTCTTACAGAAATATTTTTTAAATGTTTTGCTTATTTTGCTCAGACTATGTTTGACTAAATTTGCTCTCACTAAAATCTTCTTGCTAATGATCATTCATGTACATCACTACATATAGCTATTTGTTCTCAACTGGTACTCTTGAAGAATACAGATTTTAGCATCAAGTGGGTAGTAAGGCTAAATTGCCTCCTCAGATATTCAATGTCATTCACTTATCCAGAAAATCACTATAGTGTTATCCAAACTTATTTTATTCATTAGATGAAACACTATCATGTGTTAGATACCATGTTGATTATAAAGAAACTTTTAAGGCAAATTTCCCCTTACATAGTGACCATGAGTAGACAATGTTAATTTCTAAAATTATAGACTTAAATGCACTTCTCTCAAAACTTACTTCCACTACGACCAATATAAGCAGTATTCTGCATGAAGCCAGACACTTAACTGATGCTATTCTTATTGCAGTTTTCTCAGTTTTGTGGGAAACTGCGTGCATATGTGAGAGAGGGAGAAAGCAAAGAGAGAGACGGGTGGAGGGAGAGGGAAGTGATGTAGTAGGTACTTTTATTGGTCACAACGTAATTATGAGTACAACATAATTATAAGTTCTCAATTGACATTAGAATTCCATATTTCAAATAATATTTATTAAACTGAAAAAATACTAAGAGTAAGTTACATGTGAGTGGCTTTTTGGGGAGGTAGTAAAATATTAATAAAAATACTACATTTAAAATTATTTAGGAATAATAATTTTACAAGAGAATATCGGAGGAGAGGTAACATGTTTTTGAGTTCTGATTCCTGTTAGGTAGTATGCTACGTAACCCCACAGAAGTATTATATGTGATAGCTCTTAGGTTTATTAAGAAAAATTAGGCTACACATCATAGTACATACAGCTAGTAGGATAATATTGGTCTAAAAGCATGTTGCCATTTTTGCTGATAGGTTATTAATTCTACTCTTTTTTTTTAAACTTAATTCCAGAGATACATTAAATCTCTAATGCAAACAATTTAGTTGATCGCAAACACTATATTTCTGGGAGAGACAAAATTATCTCCTATTTTGAGAATTAACCAAATTAATTCTTTATCTTTTCTGATTGGTAAGTTTGTTGTTATTCTTCCATTTTATATAGCCTTGAGTTGAGAATGATATTATTACTGCATTAAAAGCTGGCACAGGGTTTATATATACTTTATTAGTTATTTTTTGTTCTGGTATTATTATTCTAAATAAATTCATTCCCATTATTTTTTTCTTTGTTTTTTAAGTTAAACAAATATCCTCATTTTATCTTCTCTACAAGAGAGACTGCAGAAGTCACTCTGCCTCAGAGTAATGTAAAGATCAATGAAATTTTTGATATCAGTGTCTTAAGGGGCCAAAAACTATGCATGAAGGGAAGACCAATTCCAACTTGGTGGATAATGTGCTCTTTCNTTCTTTCTTTGTCTTTCTTTCCTTGTTTTCTTTCTTTCTTTCTTTCTTTCTTTCTTTCTTTCTTTCTTTTCTTCTTTTAGGAAAGTAGCTTTGAATAAAACCTTGAATCACAAGCATTGGAAAACCAAATATCAATTAATTAATATTTTTCAATTCCTGTTATAATTTAGATTGTGCTGAGGATACTAGTCTACATAATTGATAAAACAATAGCATCAAACTACACAATTTTTGGGTACCCCAATTAAAAACTATTTCATTGGAGAAAAAAAAATCCTACCTGCTAGAAAAAATTTTTTGGTATTACTTAATTAATTTGGGGGGGGGAACCCAAGCTGGAGAGGGCAGAAGGAGGGGGAGACAAAATCTTAAAATCTTAATCTTAGGCTGGCTCCACACCCATCACAGAGGCAGACTCAGGGCTTAAGCTCACAACCATGAAATCATGACCTAAGCCAAAATAGAGTCTGAAACTAAAGCAACTGAGGCACCTGAGTTCCCTTCTGTGCTAGTTTTGAATAAGAAAATATACTAGAAATCTCACAAAATTTTAGAAAATTAAATTCAAGAAGTACCATATGGACCTAAAAGTAACTAGAATCAGAAATTGGAAACCAAAATAAATGCAACTGTCTTCTGTTTTCTAATATTTCAGGCTTTGTTACTTCCCCCCAGAAATGGTTGAGAATTTTATTTTCTGTATTATGTCCATCCCTCTCTGCTGACCTCTGGCTCAATACTGATAAACTGGAGTCTACATTCTAAATTCTAATTCCCAGGAGGGAAAATATGATGCATACAGCTTAGGTGAGTAAACCATCCTTGGCTAGCCATCTATTAACCATGACTGGGAGCTAGGTCAGGTCATATCTAGGGCTATTATTTCCTATCCAGTATTGAAAGTTCTTTATAAATGGGTCATAAAGAAGTAGTAATCATAGATTACTAGATTCAGAAAATGTAATCATTTTGTTCTGAACTGTCTAAATTTCATAGTCTGATTTATACCATGATTTAGTTTGGATGGCACCTAAAATAATCTTGCTCATGAAATGTAATTTTTTAAAAAATAATAGCACCTGAAGAATTCACCAGAAGTGTGTAAGTTTCTAAGATAGTTGAAGCTAGGCCTTAGAGAGGAGAAATAGTTTCATCAGGTGTGCTGGTAAAAAATAGTATAATGGAATTATAAAATAGCCCAGGGATACAAAATTTTAGTGAATCTATTGTGGTAATTCAAAACAGTGACCTCAGTTAGAAAGAAACTGATATCTGGGCATATTCTAATATAGGCTTTCAGTTACTATTGGACATGCCATAAATCAATAGGGTTATGCACATAGTATCTTTATCTTCTTCTCAATGCATACTGTAACCAGAAGTGACCATGTTGTGTTCTACTGTCACTCTTCTAAAACCAAAACAAAGAACACAAACTTTGGTTTTCTAAGTTACAGCTTAAACTTGTAGGAGGTCCACACATTGGATGCATGTCTGGATAATTGGACTGTGTCCACCCTCTGGAAATTTAAATCTTATGAGTTAGAAATTTGATCATCGGTGTCCTTGTTTATAATTAAAGACCACTCAGACATTTGAGTTACATACACAGAGGCCTAGGAACAAGTTTTCATTTACTGTTTTGTTTTTTTTTTTTCTTTTCTGAGTTTTACGTGATTCTTTTTGATGCTAACTACGGAACTCGGCTTCCTTATCCTATCTACCAATGCTTGGGCATCTTTACAAACCATTTATCTATCAGAAGTGAGGATATTGCTTGATTCTCAATAAAGAACACAAGAGTAGCAGCTGGAATCTCATTGTTAGTAGTTTTATTTAATTTTAAGGCCCTAACCTGCCTTAGTCAAGGATAATTTGCTTGTAAAGAGCTGAAACCCACTGAGAGAAACTCAATAAAAAGGGGAAGGGTGTTATTAGTGTAAATAGAGCAGAGTCTTAAGGAATCCAAATGAAGGAAATATAGCTAGGCTTTATAGCAACTGGTTCTCTCCTTTCCTTCCTTCCAACATCTTTCATGCTTTATATTCTCTGCTGTTTTCTTTTGCTTTCACATTTAGGCTTTTCTTCTCTCATCTGTTTCTAGATACTTCATCATAGACAGCCCAAAGCAGTAAACTGAGTCCTCAAAATTAAATGATCTTTCTATTCAACACCTCATAGCTAAATGATGGCTTTTTAGGCCTTGCTTCAGATTTTGAACAGATAACCTAATTATTTCCATTTGAATCAAGTGTCCATAGCTGCTTAGCCCTGTCTGGGCAGAGAGGCAGGGTTAATATTGAGGGCTCCCCTTTCAGGGCTTTAGACAAGTTGGATTCCCTAGGAAAATGTGACTGTGTGGGAAGTCATTTTCGTTCCCAATATGTAGCTCTTGCAGCTCTAAATTAATATTTGACAAATTATTAAGTATTAAATATCCATTTTATATCAGGCATCTATTTAAATTTTATATTATCATTTTCACAATAATCCTGTGATAATTTAATTATTCCCACCTATTAAAATTTTAAAAAAAGAGCAACTTTAAATGGTTCTTTTGTGGGAAGAGAAAAAGTTAGCTGAAATTAAAATGTTTTTTTAATGTTATTTATTTTAGACAGAGAGAGCAGAGCAGAGGAGGGCAGAGAATCTGAAGCAGGTTCCGGGCTCTGAGGTGTCAGCACAGAGCCCTAAGTGGGGCTCAAACTCATGAACCACGAGATCATTACCTGAGCCACAGTTGGTCACTTAAATGATTGAGCCACCCAGGCACCCCAAATTAAACTGTTTCTTGATATCTTTTTTCTTTGAAAAACTAAAATGATGTTACCTAAGTGTTCTCTCTCTCTCCGTCATGGCTGTAAGCCATGTCAAGAAACATCAACTATTTTTCTCTTCTTCAGTATTCTTTCAAAATTTTTCAGTATTGTTTTCAAAGATTTCTTTATTCATTTGACATTTTATGACATAGTGGGTATTTCTTCCCCACCTTCCTTGCTATGTGACTTACTTTCTTCTTGTTAGTTTCGATACACACACATGCATATACACAGAGAGAGAACATTTGCTTGGCCTCATTTGATTTTTGACTACTGGGCAGGCTATAACAAAGTTGCATCTACCTTACTTTGGTGCCCCTCTTTATCAGTATCCAGAGGAAATCTTTCACTTGGGATTTGATAAAAACATCAGCAGGATTTAAAAAAAAAAATAGAGAATAATCACATAAGCTTTGAGGTGGACAGGTAACTGCATATGATTTTCAGAAAGTTTCTCAAAGTCGGTAGGCTCAGAAATAGGGAGATTAATACCTACCTCACAGGGTGGTTTTGATGATGAAGGGAGGAAGCTATGAACTGAAAGCATATATATGATAAATGATAGTGGTTACAAATGTAATGGAGAAAATAATGTACAATATATAGATAGCCATGGCTGTAGCTTGCTTTGCTTTGTTAGTTCTTCTTCACCAGAATATTATTGAAGCAACATGACTATACTGACTAGTGGAGCTTCTTGGTCCAGTTTCTATATGCTTTCCCTCTCATTCTAGTTGTTTATTCTGAACGTTTTGTTTGTTTCTGGTCCATGTTGTCTTGGTTTCCTCCTACTGCCAATGCTAATATATATACACAGTAGTGAGTTCTTGCATTTTGTTTGTAATTTTTCAAAACTGCCCCATTTTGGAGTAACAAATTATGTGATCCCCATAGCTATTAGAGGAACTGACTCAATTAGCTATTTCTCAGTTCAAGTCATCATCCTTGGCTATACTTTCAAGATGAGCAACTTAAAAATAAGACCAAGGAATTACAAGAAGTTTATGTCTTGAACTGGGGCTTTTTTTTTTTTAAATGGGGAAAGTAAAAATAAAATCTCAGATTGTGATATTTTGCTACAGTACTACCATGCAGCAAACTCCAGCCTCCCTTGAGTCCTACAGGTTCAGCTGAGAGAAATAACCTTGGTTTAATTGGAAGGTCTGAAGAATTTTGCTTTATACCTTCAAGTTCAGAAGTTGAACCCCTTTGGACTTTCCTTATTTACCTGAATTCCCAGAAGCCACAAACATCAGAAAAAGGGATAACAGCAAAGTCTTCAGTAACGATAATAGTTTTCAAAAAATGATTACGAAGAATCTCGGGTTGAAAAAAGGATTATAGCATATGTAAAACTAACATTTTATCTTTTATGGATGCAGAAATTCTCAGCAGTTCAGACACCTGTGCAATCAAGATGCTGTGAAATTTCTTTGAACTCTCCTAATTTGGGTTTGATGCAACCCATTTGTTTAAAATGTTTAATAACTTATTCACTAATTGCTTGTTTAAAACCACACTGACTGGCAAGGTTTCTGTTACTACTGATAAAATATAGATCACCCTGAATATTTATGCATAATTTGCATGTGAGTGACACTTATGATTAACACAAACTTAATTTGTTAGTGAAATAAAATTTAAAAAATGTCTTCATGTGTTCTACTGAAATGATTAGCAGAGGTCATTAATCAAAGAAGTTTCTTTTGTTCTTAATTTTTATGCCAGATGAATGAATAAAGATACACAATAAAAGACTATTTGGTTATTCTTGGGCTTTCATTAAAAAGACTTAATTTTTTTAAGAAGCCAGATAATTTCAGAGCCTAAGCTACGGCGATGTAGTTAGACATTTTTAACACTTTCATATCAAAAGGTTATATATGTTTCTGGCTTGCCAAATTCATTTTTTCATTTAAAAAACTGTGGGATTTTTGTGCATTTTTAAGGCATATAATTTTTTAACTCCATCATCCCTTGCAAATTATAAAGAAAGACATTAATTTCATGTTAAACAAACTGAAGATTAACTCATTTATCCTCAACAAACTAATGGAAGATAGGGTCCCATACCCTAAAAAATAACCAAAACCAATTATGGAGCCCAGTTTCTTAGCTCTCTGGATCAGGCCTTTATTTCACTATAAATAAGTCTAGTATGATACTAAAATTGAAAGTGTAAGTTAAGTGATTTATAAGGTTTCACTTAATTGTCTTAAATTCTTTTCTGTCGTTCATTTCCCAAACAATTAAGTCTAGATTTTCTCCAATTATGTTTTAGTTTTCTAGTAATATCTCTCTACTCTTTCTCACTTGTACCCTGGAAGTATTGGCTAGAACTCAGAAGATACTAATCTTTATGTCCACAGGTGACATTTGAAAGTCACTAAATTTCTAAAATCCTTTCTTCATGCTACCACAATTTTAAAAATTAGATCCTATCTTTGGGTGCAAATTTTTCTTCACTTTAAAAATACTAACCTGTGACTTAGTCAAGTAAGAGGTCTAGAAATTTTGTTTTTGGAAATATGAATCCATTAATGAATAAAGCAGGAAGAGGTGGTCTTGTTTTTATAAACACTCAGAAGAATGGAGAATCATATGATTAAAAGAGGAATAAAATATACTCTATTTAATAATGTAGGAAAATTGAAAAAAAAGGAAATAGAATTAGTAGAAATGGAGAATGAAAAAATGTGTTTCTTTTGTTAGAGTTGTCAAGAGAAATCTGGAGAGGAGAAATTTGTGATCTTATTTTAAATCACCGGCCTCAATTTTATGTATAGAAGTAGACATGAATATATACAGAAGAGATAGATGACATATCAAGGTGTAAAGAAGAAAAGTAATCATCTACTTTATATAGTCCAACTGTTTCTCTAGGTACTTTTTGTTTCATTCATATTGTCTGCTTTCTTATAGATTCTCCCATATCTTAGCCTTGGGGGTGAGTAATCATTTTCATATGTAAATTGTTAGCTGTCATTGTTATTTTTGTTTAACACTGTTTAATGTTTAACATTGATTTGTCAGTTTATTTACAAGGACTAATCCACTTTCAGACACCAAATAATTGAGGTTTGAATCTATCATGGAAGCAGACTATGAATTAATGTTGAACACTAACAAGATAATATGGAACATTAGATCCTGTCTGAAAATATTACTTGACATATTTAAATAAAACATGAGTTGAAGAGAAGTCATGTTTTAGGAGTATCATGTAGCCAGTTTTATCAGGTCTAGTAACAAAGCTACATGTTTCCTTAATTAAAAAGAAATCTAGGGGTGCTTGGGTGGCTCAGTTGATTGAGTATCTGACTTTTGATTTCTTCTCAGGTCATAATCTCATGATTCATGAATTTGAGCCTTGCCTCAGGCTCTGGGCTGACAGTGAGGAGCCTGCTTGAGATTCTCTTTTCTCTCCTTCTCTTTCTGCCCTTTCCCCACTTGTGTATACTCTTCTTCTCAAAATAAATAAATAAACTTAAAAAAAAATCTATACATCAAATGCAGTATCATCACCAACACATAAGGCCTTTCCCTTGATCAAGGAACTATGCTTAAACACCAACATTTCAAAAAGGTATGTAATGCACACATGGGTATCTAGCCAACAACCATTTAAATGCAAGGAGGAACAATTGGTTGATCATCCATGCATTAATACAACATGACCTGCTCATTCCTGAAGTACAAGAGGGGCTTTTGGTTACAGAGACAGGAGTGATCCTCGGAGAACTTGGAACAGTCATCTAAGATTTCACAGAGAAGGAAAGCTTGTGTTTACAAAGGAGAGCTGGGGGGCCATGATAGAAGCTGGAAAGTGGCAGAAAGCTGGGAACACTACTGAATATTTTAAGTGATAGGATCAGTTTAGCTGAAGTTTTTGTTTTTGTGTGTTTCCATTTTTTCATTATAACAGTTTTCATTTTATGTATTTTAACAGTTCAAACAACATCTTGTTCTTAAGAAACAATTATGTATTTTTTAAATTTGGTTTGAGTTAATAAAATTTTTTTTAATTTGGTTTGAGTTAAATTTGAGTTTTGCGGTGCAGAGATTTGTAGTTTAGATACTCAGTTTAGTTCAATGTGTTGCTTTAATGGCTGTCACCACAAATTATATTTTCTAACTAAGGAATGTATATACAACGAAAGAACTTCAGTATCAGTAGAGCTTACTAAATCTTGATAATTTCAGTTGCAAACTATTTGAAAAGTTATTATTTGTCTCTAGAATGTAGGAAAGGTTTTGTCCTTAATTGGAAGATATGCATTGTCGCCAGCAAATGATTCTGAGTTATTTGATTCTGACTGATGGGAGCTCTTTTGCAATTCCTTAAGTTAATTCCCTAAGATAATTGGTAGTAATACAAAAATAATTCTTGTCTCTAGACATGTTGCATGAATTTTGACTTGTGTGGGAGCAAGCCTCCTATCTCCCCTTCAGCCATGGCAAAACCAGCTTTCCTTCCTTTTGCACATTCCTTTCTATGTTCCTAATCTATAAATGTGTTTACTTCTTGGATTCTCCTTTGAACTGGCTAGAACATCTCACCCATTTCCTAATTAATGTATTAGAATCTTAATTTTTTAATTTTTAAAAAAATTATTTCTGAGAGAAAGAGAGAGAGAGAGGCAGCATGAACAGGGGAGGGTAGAGAGAGAGGGAGACACAGAATCTGAAACAGGCTCCAGACTCTGAGCTGTCAGCACAGAGCCTGACACGGGGCTCAAACCCACGAACCGTGAGATCATGACCTGAGCTGAAATTGGATGCTTAACTGACTTGAGCCACCCAGGCACCCCTAATGTATTAGAATCTTAAATACAGGTTCATTTTTATATGTGTATGAGAATCGCAACTTGACCTTTTTTAAAAATTAGCTTTTAAAAACATATGAGCCCTAAATCCCAGTCCTTCATTTGGAAAGCTGGAAAAGAAGTTAGAAAATTTGTTTTTTAAGTTTATCTGTGAAGATATAATTGTTTTCAAAAATCAGACTTCGTTTTTCGAACAGAATCACACATCAATGAAAATAGTTCCAATATTTTTAAAATGTAATTTACATAGCAGAAGTTTATTCTTTCAAAAGCAATTGTTCTTTCCCCTCATCATTAAAATGCCTTTTTTTTTTTTCTGGAAAGGACAGATTAAGTCTTGTTTTTGTTTAAATATCTGCCGCATTCCACTGATAGTGTTTCACCATCGCAGAAAAGGTCAACAAATTTGGACACATAACTTTTTGTAAAATAGAAGTAAAGAAAATTTAAAAATACTCCTAGCTTAGAATTTACTCACTATGTGACCTTGGTTCAGTTATTTTGCGTCATTGTACCCATTTCCTTTCTTGTCAAATGGCAACAAACAAGCAAACACAACTACTACATATTTCATGCGATTGTTGTGAGACTTAGTGAGTTAATAGGGTTTAAAACTACGATTACAAGTATTATTTAGGCATTTTATTATTATTAATATTAATTTACCATTAATTTTTATAAAATGGGTATAAAAACAAAATCTATTTAGGAAGATACTTTGACTTCTAACAGTGTAACAGTGACATTGCTTGTGAGATGTAGAATACGGTTTCAGTCTTGTGGTAAGTATTTAATAATTATTATTGTCACTGGTAAAAAGGAGAGGGAATACTAAAAATATTACTAATAAAATGTTTACATTTGGTGATCTGAAGAGAGGAAATGAGGTAAATTATGACTTAAATGAATAAACATATTTTAGTACTTTAAAATATTGCCCCCTCATATCCCTTTTTTTTCAATGTGGTCTGATCTGAGATCTCATATCTTCCTTCTCTCTACAGTATTTGAAAATGGACATACTTTTGTCATTTCAGTTTTTAGTTATTTGTTGTTAATCTTGCTTTCTCATTAAAAAAAAAAATGTGTCCTCTACACCCTAAGTATAGCTGACATACAAGGTTACATTAGTTTCAAGTGTGCATATAGTGATTTGACAATTCTATACATTATGATTCAACCCTCACCACAATAAAGGCAGTCATCACCTGTCACTCTCCAACATTATTACAGTATTATTGACTACATTCCCATGTTGTACTTTTCATCAACATAATTTGTTTATTTTATACCTGGGCATGTGTACCTCTTAATCCCCTCACCTATGCACATATTACATTCTTTGGAAGGAAGACTATATGTATCTCACTCTAAAGAGTGGGAAGTTATGCTCAACTTCTTTGAAGATGCAGATCCACAAAAATTCTTTGAAATTCTGCCTGGGAGATTTATCTCTTTGTTCTCATTTATATATTTGTTCAGTCATTTATTTACATACATATGAACTCATGGATATTTATTTCACACTTTGAGTTTTAATCCAATACTGTTTTATTTATTTGTTGCTCAAATTGATTTTGCCTAAGTTACTGGGAGCTCTTTCATTGGCTTCTGTGTCTCTTGACATAGCACATTACCAAAGAGTGTAAGGTGCATTTTTTGTTATTGTTTTTGTTTGGAAAACTTTCTGATACTACAAGAGTCTCCAAATACTAGAATCAGCCATTTCTCCAAGCAGCTCTGGTTTCTTTTATTAGAGAATAGTATTAAAACCAAGATCTGGGTGCTAGATGTATTCCTGCTACTATTAAACTTGAATTTAATTATTTTTAAAAATTTAGATACTGTATTCTCCAGTAAAATAAATTTTGATTCACCAAGTTTCCATAATATGCATTTTCCTACAATTTCCCAGCTTTTCATTTATGTAAGGGCTTTCCTTTATGTCACTGAACCTACCATTCTGACTTCTATAAGATTTATTTGTACACCAAGTCCAAAATCAAGTCCTGTTATGCTTAATCTCCCTTAATTGTTGGTTCTCTTGTGAAGAGATCACTTTTTCTGGCTTTTCATGTGTTGTGTAATTTTGAATTTAATTCTGCATATTGCACATATTATATTGTAGAGATTTGGGATTATTTTATATTCTTTGAAAAAACATTGAATCTTTTTGTTACAGACAATTAGTTCAGACAGTCTCAAACTGCAAGCTCCATTTATTAGTCAGCGACTCAAATCTCAGCTATATTATTTTTCCCTAGCTTGACTCTATCTCATGTATCCATGATTCAGGGTTCAGCCAGAGATTTGAGCACTGTTAATCATTTGGGGCAATTCTTTCTTCACTTTCCTTTGGCTCTGCTTGCCCTGAACTTTGTTCTATATTTCTTTAAGCTGGAAAGACTATGGGCTTTGAGTCACAATTTTAGCTTTTCTATAGTATCATCTTTGGAATGCGTAAGGCTAGCAATCATAAAAATGTATAATTCATCCATTTCATTTTCTTTTTCCAAATATTAACTCCCCTCCAGAGTTAACTTGCCTTATGTTTTACTTTCCAGTGTCCTCAATTCATTGGGATTTATTTTGCATTTTTTTTCCCATTTCATAATTATTATTTGCAAGAGAGGTGTTGTTTGGTAGGTGCTCACTCAATGATGTTAAAAGTAGAACCCTTGATTGCTTTGAATTATTGCTTTGATTTTTTTTTTAGTTTTTTTTATTTTGTTTTTATTTGTTTCTTTGTTAACTACCACCTAGATGAGTTTTCCTAGCAGATTTGCTAAACTATCATGTAGTTAGAAATCTTAATGTTAAGGGGTGCCTGACTGGCTCAGTCAGTTAAGTGTCCAACTCTTGATTTCAGTTCAGGTCATGATCCCAGGTTTGTGGGATCAAGCCCCACATCAGGCTCTGCACTGATCATGGAGCCTGCTTGGGATTCTCTCTCTCTCTCTCTCTCTCTCTCTCTCTNCCCTCTCCCTCTCCCCCCCCCCCCCCCCCACTACCCCTCTCTCCCTCCCACTCTCTCTCTGCCCTTTTCATACTTGCAATGTTTCTCTCTCTCTCAAAATAAATAAATAAACATTTCAAAAAAGATAAAAAAAAGAATAACTTGACAACTTGATGTTGAATCCCATTTATCTTTTTGCATTTAGCACCAAAATATAGGCCAGGTACATTCCCTTGCATTGTTTTAATAGATTGAATTTATCACTAATTCTACCCAAACAGCATGTGTATATTATTTTGAAATTCCAGTTTTGGCAATGGGAGGTTGATTTCACAGGGAGTGTCTCCTGCAAATTTTCTAACTTCGGCAGGCTTTTTCTCCTATTCTTTATGCCCTGTGAGACCCTGAAACCAAAGTCAAATTTCATCTCAAGGAAAAGACCAGTTTTAGTGCCCTATTTGATTATAAGTTTTCTGCTTTCTTTTTTCATTTTAAAGCCTTAGTATTATTTTCTGTCTAGCCCACTGATACTTTTAAGCAGATACAGTTTAGCCAAATGATTTGCTGTTTATACTCAGATGAATAGTTTGGGATCAATCAGGACACCTAATAGGCTATGCCACTAAAAAGAGAGTATTCAGTTTATGATTCTTGGCTGCTTCAGCAAATTCTGCCCTTGATACTTTAATCTTTTCTCCTCATCAGACATAGGCATTCCATTGTTATTACAGATTACAGTATAACTATTGTGAGAATAATGTATTACTGTATATTAAATTATAATATATGGTTATCATGGATAATAACTAGTAGGAACTTAGATTCCTAATACGTATGAATGTCACTAAGACAATAATAAATAACATATAAATCACATTTCATCAACTAAATTAAGGTAAAGGAAAATAAGGAGGAAAAAAACAATCAAACCACAGTGAAATTAGGAATGAAGAGACATGATTCCATTTAGACATAAGAGAATAATCTAAAAAATGGCAAGTAGGTGTGTGATTGAAATGTTTAAAATAATTTTAACATACTTTTTGGTTAAATGTTCTTATTTTGGAGAAACTTAGCTGCATCTAGAGCCTCTAATTTGTGACCAAAAGAACAGTTTAAGAAAACAACTATATGAAGAGAAAATAAAATTAGTATTGTAGGGGATTAGTATTGTAGGGACCAAGGTCAGACTTCCCCAAGATGGAACATTTTTGCATGAAGATTATTTTGATTAAAATTCATCAAATCCAACAAACTCAGGGAAAGCTCTTTACTGTCCCTTCAAAGGGCTAGATTCACATTAGAAAGGAGAACCTGTACCAGGGGAAAAAGAACTATTAACAGATTGCTTTTCCCATAAGCAACTTATTTACATTCTAGGCCAACCTTTGATTTGCAAACATCTCCTCTCACTTTCTGACTAATGGCTCTCCTCTCCTTTGGATCCCTAGTCTGCTCTCCTTAGCTCAGAATGACATATCCTTTTTCCTGTCTGTCTTGGAATTTCATGTTTGTGTGAACTCCCTGTGTATGGAATTAAATTTTATTTTATCCTGTTAATCTCTCTCATGTAAATATAATTTTTAGTCCAGCCAGAAGAATCTTGTACAGAATAATTTTTTCCTCTCCAGCAGTATGAATTAAATTTTTGAAATACATATTTAAACATTGATATATATGTTTCTAGAAATATCTATGTTCTGTTGAAACCAGACTTCTAGCAGTTGCTCAAAAAGGTAGTTTTTACTGTTCTAGGAAAAGACAATGTATTGAAAAAAGAAAGTATTTAAAAGGTGGATACCTTTTCATTGATTTTACAACTATCTTTTTATGCCTAATGTCTGANATATAGCAGTGGTTTCAGTTGGACTAGTATTTTATTTATTTATTTATTTTTTAAGCTTATTTATTTATTTTTGAGAGAGAGCAAGCAAGGGGTTAGGGGCAGAGAGAGAGGAAAGAGAATCCCAAACGGGATCTGCACTCATGGTGCAGAGCCTGATGAGGGACTCAAATTCATGAGCCGTGAGATCATGACCTGAGCTGAAACCAAGAGCTGGACGCTTAAGCAACTGAGTCACCCAGGGGCTATTATTTTAAAACTAGAGTTTTTCTAGTGAAAAGAGTCGCCATGATACCCTAGAAAAAGTAGGCTGCCTTTTGGAAAATAATTTTAAAGTTGGTATTTTTAATTAACATCATAAAAATATAATTAATAGAATTGGAAAGAGGAAAATAAAATATATATATTAACATAAGAATTTTGAAAATATGTTACATTGAATAAATAACACATTATGTCACATAAATAGCCTCAGGAACAAACAAACAATTCTTGTATAACATATTCAAAATGAAGGTGATTCTCATATTGGAGGGTTTTTTTTCAACTACCCATGTAAGGGGAAGCAATTGTGTTGCAACACAAGTTTTGGTACCCCTCAGTGAGTTTTACAAGGAGATCTTAGATTTTTTTCTTTTGGGTGTTTTAGTTTATAATATCAAAATGTTTTCTTTGGCTAAACATGTTCTTTGACTTGGGACTTTATATATCTAACTACCACAGTGTGAGAGGAGAATACATTTCAATCTATTTTCAGTTAAGTTTAGCTTTGAAATATAATTAATTAATTACAGTTAATTTAGCTTGATACAGTTTGGTCATATACTCTACATTATTTAACAGGGCTTATTTTCATCAAAATATTAAATTCTATAATTTTATAATTTTTCAAAATTTAATCTCTAAAACTTATATAAACTGTGTTTCACCTAGGAATCACCCACATCTCAATCATAGAAGCAAATGTAACCATATTCTACCTCAATTTTGATATACCAGTGGCTCTTCAGTATGATTGTAAATGTATCCATCCTAAATCATTTATAATATAGCAATAATGTATAATTATATTGGTGGGTTATTTTAAATGTAATAAATAACATAGTTTTATGACAGCAAGTTTATTTTGTTTCTCTAAAGTCTTTATATGGCCAACTTATTTTCTTATATGTAATATAGTATAAATTTGATAATTTCCTTTTTATATGGAAGATTTTCCTTTTCATGACACCGTCCTTCTTATTTATATAAATCAGTATTCTTTTGGTTGAAAATTATGCAAACCCAGTTCAATCTGCCTTAAGCTAAAAGGATATTTATTGCCTTACTTAGTTGAGAAGAATCTCACAGAGAAAGAAATTGGGAGATCAGAGTATCTGGGCCTGAAACAGTATAACATTGCCACCAGTAGTCTTATCTCTAGTTCTTCCTCACCACTCATTCTTTATACTTATTATCCTCGACATGTGCCAGGAAACAGAGCAATTGTTAAGCTCAGGTCCAACCCCCAAACACTTTGAACTCTTAATCCATGATGTAGAGAGAAATTCTATGTACAATTTGGAAAGTTTTGGAGAAGAGATCAAGTTGGTCTTACGTGCTTAATGTATCACATTCTGTGATTGGTTGGTTGTGGGGACACGATCACAGCTCCACAAGTGCTACTGAGATTGGAAGAGATTCCCAGAACAAACAGTTTCAGGGCACTGAATAAAGAAGGATGAGGGAGCTAGGAAAACTGGAGGAAAATGCTGCAACAGTCCATCAGTTCTTTATTACCCGATCTTTCCCCAACTGATCCTAAGATTTTATTATTTACATTCTAAATTCTCCTTAGTGGCAAAATAAAATATGTGCTTTATAGCAACTCTCTCAATACTGTCGTTACTTGCCCATGACATGGACTTTTGGTAACCTTCTGTTTTGTGTGGCCCCACTTTGTGTTTTCAGTCTGCTCCCTGATGCAGATGGCTCCTGGGCTACAGTGTCTGTATTGACTCAGTATATCCATGACCATTCTGGATGCCTGACCGCTGTGTTCAGGGGTCATTGCCATGTACTATGCAGTCTCTGGCCAGAATATTACACCCTAAGAATACCATGAAGAGGTATAAATCTGAGGTTTGCAGATAACCTTTTGTCTTTAGTAGGATTGTTTAGTGGGAAAATCTTTCCAAAAATGTTCTCCTAAGAAACACAAACAGATTTTCTGTTTACCCTTGCCCTCTAATTGACTCAGGGCAATTGACTTTTCAGTCATAATCAATGTAGTTCTATTAAGAGATACTTTTTTTTAATTTTTTTAAAGTTTATTTAATGTGAGAGAGAGAGAGAGAGCACATGCATGTGAATAGTGGAGGGGCAGAGAGAGAGGGAAAGGGAGAATCCTAAGCAGGCTCCAGGCTGTCAGTGAAGAGCCTGATGCAGGATGCAGGACTTGATCCCATGAAACATGACATTATGATGTGAGCTAAAATCAAGAGTCAGATGCTTTATTGACTGAACCATCCAGGTGCTCCACTTTTAATTATTTTCTTCCCAAACATGTCAGTAAAAGTTGCATTTTACTAGAGGGCAGACACAATCATGCATACTTCATAAGTAAAATCCATTAGCAGCAGTCTCACATTGACCCTCAGAGAGTCATAAAAACAAAGTCTTCAGCATAAAATTGACATCCTTACTATCTGTATCAGTACCAATAGCACTAAAAAGTGACTGATTCCCTGAGATGAAGTTACCTGTATGTTGTATTTTTTATTTGCTAAGGCTAAAATTGTAAACACTACAGAGTTTAAAAATTACTATATGCAGTCAAAACCCTATTTCCTCTTTGCTGATTTTCTGTGTTAGTGTATGTCACTATTGTCTTCATGGAATTATATATGAACTACCTAACAACCACTGCATCATCAGTGTGGAAGGGTGTCAGGGTGCTTCCAATTGTTTTGTCTTCTCTAAACAGCCTAGCAAGCAAGCTAAAGAATTTAACTCCTTGTCTTGATGAGTCAAATTAAATCAAACTGAAAGTTTTTACATCAGAGAGAGAGAGAGAGATTTGAGATGAAAGTGTCATTTTGGTGTGGTATCCATCTAAATGTTTTCCTTAATTTCCTACTTCCTTTTGTGTAAATGCAATGAGTAGAGTAGTCAAAATAATAATCTTTGTTTCTCGTAATAGGTCCAACCTGCACATTTGTTCCTTTGTAAGTGCCCTTGTAGTTACTTCATCTATTGTAATTTAGAAGAATTTGAAGGGAAATGTTTGTGTCCATTTAGGAATAATGTACAATAGGTGTAGACTCTTAGAAATAATTCCAAAATAATGTGGTTGAAAGAACAGTGGGATGTGACTTGCCTAATAAATAAGAAAGTAATTGTAATTTTGCCCCAAATACCCCAGTAGTTTAGTCACAAAGACTGGTTAGTATAAGTTAAGTTCTATCAGTTTATATTTATTCATTTTATCCTGTACTTATCTCTGTCTCTTACATTGGCTTTTTTCCCCTTGGAAGTCTCCTCCTTACGTCAAGATAAATGAGTAATGAAATGCCAAATCTACATATTATATTAAAGCACGAAGTCTTTTTTGTGACCCGACGTCTACTTTTATTGCCATCCTTTTATCTGAATATATTGAAAGGTTGAGTTAAAATAGAGAAAATCACTATATTCACAAAATATGTTCAGAATTGGCTGCTAATACGGCTTTTTACAGCTTAGTCACAAATGATCACAAATGATCCTATAAAGTGTATCATTCACCCCGCT
>NW_027532634.1:726616-742294 GCF_008692635.1 Crocuta crocuta | reverse complement strand
ATCCTTCACCCCCCTGCCTATAGGTGCACCTTCTTTAAACCATCACCATGAGAATATTAATTCCACCCTTACCCACAGAAGTTCATTTTGGGTCAAAATCCACTGCTTTTCATAAAGCAGCACATTTGTTAGGTAAGACATTAATTTAAAAAAATGCTTGGTGCTCAGACCAGAACTGCTGTGTATCGCTCTCACTCTCAATCTTTCTCTTTCATGTACACACACACACACACACACACACACACACACACACACACACACCTAAGCACATATACATCTACCGAGGAAAATTAATTCTGGAAGACAGTACCCTACTAGAAACTGCTGGGCCTTATATACCTTAATGTTTGCTCTTTTAGCTAGCATTAAAAGCAACCAAACAGAAGAAACCTGTTTTTAAAAATGTAGTAACATTTTAAACTGATTAATTTAAAACTTCCAAAAATAGTTAAAGCCTTCATTAAGCTTTTAGGTAAGGTATCATTCTTGTACCTTGTCTCCTGTCTTAAGAGGGCAGAGGATATAGGCCCAAGTTTCATTTTTCCAATCACATTTAAACAGCTCTGTAATTCAAAGAAGGAAGCAATGGTTAGTATTGCAAAGATGCCGCTCAAAGGGAAATTAAACTTAACACATTGTACTTAGAAGTACATTCTCAATTATCTATAACACTAATTTTAGGATTCATAAAATACTGAGACACAAAAAGATACAAATAGATTTTAAGAGATCTTGAGAAGTTCTATAAACTCTTTAAACTATGTTTAATAAATAAATGGAAAAATCTTTTCCTTAATTTGCTCTTCAAATACACACACATATACATATACACACACACGTATGTATATATATACATATGTGATATATATACACATATAAGTTACTCTCATATCTTTAGTAATTTACCTGCTTTTACAGAGTTGTTTCTATGTAGGAATTAATTCCTCAATATAAAAAAATCATATTTTACTACCTTGCAAAAAATTTTTTTGACAAAGATTCTTTACTTGACCAAGCTTTAGATTCCTGAAACGTCTCCTGTGTACTTCCTGCTAAAATCCAGTTGTAGCCAGAACCCTGCTAAGTCATTTTAGTAAGACACTCCCAATTCCAATTTCCATATCTGATTACCTTTATCCTCCAGGTGATTTCTCATCGACCTGGCCTGTTGTGTTCAGCAACAATCTGTTTGGTCAATTTAATCACCATCTCCCCTCACCCTTGATGTTTCTGTGGTAGGGTCCCCTCCCTAAGAAGAGGAAAGAAAATAACCACAACAATAACAAACTTCAAGGTAATCTGGCTATACATGTACCTCACAACATCCCTCATAGCTTTGTAACATGAGACCACTTAATCAGGCTACATGTTTGTGTGTGTTACCATATATGGGAGACCAAAAATTCGAAAATGTATAAAAAACTAGCCATGTGGTGTTAGGGGCTCTGTTCTTTGGGTACGAATCCAACCCGTGATATCATGACTCTCTGTATGAGAATCCTGCTACATTTCCTCTTAGCAATTTTCCATGCACTGAACCTAGCCCTGGTCCTTGATTATAAATCCCTACTTTCCCATTCAGAGGTGAGGCTAATCTCTCTCCCCCAGTACAAGATCTCATTGCAGTGGCTCCTACATCCACCCCATGGCTTCCCTTGAATATAGTTTGCTTTACTGTCTTCAAAAATATGAATAATTTCTTGTTTAGCATTTCCATCTTATTTTTCTTCACCATACTTGTTTAAATTCATTTTTCTTTTTCTGTATTGAACATAAGATGCTTAGAGCTTTTTTTTGTTTTTAAAAACCAATACATGTAGCAGCAAAAAGACTTTCAATAAAATATAAATGCTGCCTTTATACACAAGTAAACCACTTTGCTGCCGAATTCTGCAATGTCATTTAAAAGTATATATACCAATATATAATGTGAAAACAAACACTAGCACAGTATTAAAGAAAACAGCAAGCTGTTGGCAACTTCTTCAGAAAAATGAGAACAGGGCATTGAATTCCCAGAAGAATTGATTATCCAGTGTTCACCCCAGATTTTAATGTAGTGCTTGCAAACAATGTTTAAGGAAGTATAGCATTGATTGTTAAGTCTAGCATTTTAAAGCCCTAAATTGAATTGAAGATAATTTTTTACCTTGAAGAGCCCAAGAGATTCTAGCACATATGAAATGCTTGACAGAAGTTCCCACTTTCTGTTATTTGGGGTATATTGATAGTTAAGGCAAAGAGAAAGGCAGGAAGCATAGTATATGAACCTGTTTTCTATAATCTCTAGTTCTGGGCTCTATACAATACTTACTTATTTTATTTTTATTTAAAAACTATTTCTAAAATATAGACCTACTACACTGTACAAATTCAAAAAGGATAAAATTATTTCTCCTTCTCCTGTTTTCTAACTATTTAATTCTCTACCCCAAAAGGCAACTACTACTAGTGATTTCTTATGTCTTTGTTGTGTGTATTTGTGTATATGGTAATGTGTGTTGCATATTTATGTGTACCAAATACATATGCATTTTAAAAACACACATATATGCACAAACACATATATCTGTCAGTGTATAACTTTCTCTCCATTAAATAAGTAGCATGCTTTACATATTCTTCAACAGTTTTTTATATTCACCTAAAATATTATTTGGAGATTTTTCTATAGCAGTAATTAATATAAAGTGAAATTTCTTGATGAGTAGTATTTCTTTAAGTAAACATAATTTCATAGGATGTTTCCTACTAAAAGACTTTTTTGTCTCTTCTAAACTTTTGCTATTACAAAAACAAACTGTAATGGTTTGACTTGTACATGTATAATTACTTTCAGATATGAACATGCCAATGGGACAAATTCCTAGAAATGAAATTAAAGGGCCCATGAGGATTATTTATTTAATATTTTAATGTTACATAAGTTTATATACCTATAATATATAAGAATGCCTTGCAACCTCAACCACATAGTACATTTTGAACTTTTCTTGATCCCCACCAGTTTAATAAAAAAAATAGAATCTCATTGTAAATTTGTTACATTCCTTTATTATGAAACCTTCAAGCATATTTGCATATGTTTGAAATTTATACATAATTAATAAAATTAAAATTATAACTTTTAACATGAAAGTGATTAAAAATCAGCACAAATGGAATAATCTCACTGGCTACACAGTGAGATGTTCCTGCTCGTATTGTTTTTGTGTGGAAGAGTGATCTGGAAGTGAGGATTGTGGCTCACCCACCATCTGCCTCTGAGTTCTGCCTCTGAATGTTAGGAACTAGGTGGCCTGATGCTCACAAATCTCCCCATCTTTGAGGCCCCAGGTTGATGGGTGATGGAGGCTGACTTCTTCCAGGACTCAACAAGCACTAAAATCCATTTCTGCTCTTGAAAAGTAGAATAACAATGCTACTGGCAAAAGTTTGCTTATGTTTAAAGAAGTTTTATTTTTAGTACAGTAGGAATAATAATAGTAGTTTCAAGCATTTGTTCATCATTTAGCATGTGTCAGGTATAAGCATGATGCAAACCTTTCAAATCCTTTTGTTTGGATTTGCTGGCTAAAAAGCCATCTCAAAGTGATGAAAAGTGGAAAATTCAGTACTGACTTTGTACTGACTCAGATTCTAATTCTTTATAAATTCTTCAACATTCTTACCCCTGATCTAATAATGCCCATCTATCTCCCTTAGCTTCCCTTTTCTGGTTTCTTCCTTAGCTATGAGCCTCAGCATTTCTTCACATTTTGCATTTGAAATAGCATTTCTCTTTTGATTGACGTAATATCAGGTGCCAATGATTTCCATTGTTGCATGGGCAATATTTGATAACAGCTGTTGATGTTTGGGGCCTCTGGCTACACCATGTCCATATTTCTTGTTTGATAACTGTAATAACTGTGAAAAGGTAAACTTTCATTACCAACAAAACCTAGTCCTTTATTGTTGTTCCTAGCAGTACAGCCTGAAAAATGAAAATAAAATAATGAGGTTTCACAAAGAATGCTTTTAATCTTGATCCTTATTTTGGTTCATCTTCATTCTTTGTTCACATCAATGAGAGTGTCCCTCTGTTCTCCTTCTCTAAGCGCACAGTCACTCACCACTGGAGCTATCAGCCAAACAGTGTTCACTCCCAGATTGTTGGCAAGTAAGGTTGTCCCCTCCACACACCCAAGTTTCCAACTCCCATCTACCACTGAGTATTAAGTATTCCTTCTTAAAAAACCAACAATAACTCAAATAAAAATGCCAGTAACTAAATTCAGCAATTTTTATTGTTAATTACCTCTACTTTCCTGAATTTTCTATTATGTATTTAGTATAAAGAGGAAAAGAGTGAAGGATAGAATGAGGAGAAAGGTAATAGGAAAAGGGGAACATGCTGAGACAGATTCTTAAGTAACAAACTGTTTAAGAGAAAAGGTGAGGAAACGTGTTTCCATGAAATGAATTGAGAATTGGTGGGCAAATTAATGGTGATGTCATAAATTAATGGTGATGTCATAGAAGCCACAGGGGAGAGTTGTTTAATTTCAGGCCACAACTACACAAATGATGGTAAGAAAATTCTCAGAAAAACCCACTCCAAGTTTGAATCAGACAATTCATATAGACCTGTCTACAAAGACATAAAATTATTCTGTACCTAGAACTTATTTTCCACTAATTGCAATGTAATGAGATGGATTACAATAATAGTTGGAGTCAGAATGCCTGTTTCTACTTATAGGCAGGGCTAGTTGCTCAAGGGAAATAGCAGTAACAACGATGCTGTGAAGTTACTGCAGAACAGTGCTGGAAAGAAATATACCAGGGCTAATATGAGAGAGTAGAACATTTTTTGTTCCTGACATGTTTTAGCTGCCATCTTTGATCATTTGATGCCTCTAGCATCTACTCATTACTACCCTTTTAAAAGGTCAAAATATGAGGCATTTGTATAGCTTTTGTTTGTTTCTCTGTCCAACTTTATTGTACTTTCATAATGAGCATCAAAGTTTTCCTAAATAGGGTGTTCGCTAGGGAACAGTGGCAAAGGAAGATCCCTTGAGTTTTGTATACATGTTTGTAAAAGTGACACTGGTAAGGCTCCTGAACATGGACAGTTTATAAAAACAATTACACTATGACCATAAAGGAAAGTTTGGATTTATGTAAAGCATTGTAAGACACCTGAAACTTTATATGCGTATGCTCATCTACAGCTTCATCTGAGTAGTGTTACGGACAACCTGAGGCCCCAGATGCCTTTATTCATTTAATAAATTGTGATAATTAATAGCTATTATTCATGCATTTCAGCCCTTTCACATTTCATAACAGCTCATTCCAATCAAAAATATAGAACTGTGATCAGAGTGGAATATGTGTAGGTGTCACAATGTAAATCGTAGATTAGAAAACTGCATCTGCACTGTCATTCAATTTCTTTCCAGCAGAGCACTTTTAGTAGCTTTGGAAAATGAAATGGGAAACATTCTGTGTAATTTTTTGAAAATCTGACTGGCATCATATCAATTGCCCCCCCTTCCCTCCTGCTCCTTTATTCAGGTATAATTACAGATTCTTTGCAACATTTCAGTGTCAATCCTTATTAATCTCTAATTTTGAATCATAGGCATAAGGGGTTTAGAAACTGCATTTCACATTTTATGGCTTTGGAGAGAAAATTGACATGCTTCTGGTTTGGTGAATCCCTGACCGCATTCCTCTCCATCTGATCCCCAAGGGACAGTGAAAATAAAATGGACTTTGGGGGAAGTTGAAGCTGAGTTCCAGCTCTTAACACAATTATGGCTAGATTTATTGGTGGGCGTGACAGCTCTTGGTTGTACAACTCCAGAGAGAAAGAAGATAAATGAGGCTATTGCACCTGTGAGATATACAGGCAAGATTAGCCAGGAATTAAGAGCCTCTTCTCAGTGTCACAGAAAGTTCTGAAAAGCCTAGCAAGAACTAATATTTGAAGAGGCAGAGAAGACTGCAGGATGAGAAGTAAAAATGTATGTGCTATTTTTAGGTTACTATTTTATGTGAAATCAGATACTGATAGTTAAGCTATAGGAAAAGAGCCAATCAGGAATTTAGTGTGCATGGCTTGGGGCTTGCTATTGAGAAATTATGTTGTTACTTCTGCTGTATTTCTGGAAGAACAAAAATTCTTGGCAGTGATTCAATAACAAGTCTTTTATGCATGCACATGTATTGTGGTCACTGGTTGCATTGCTACAGTTAAAGTATTTTTCTATCAACTTTAAGGGGAAATATCTTTTCTGTGGGAATGATATTACAAAAACTACTTTCTGACCTCATTTTTAAAAATTAATATATATTATTTTCAGAACAATTTTAAGTTCAGCAAAATTGAAAGTACAGAATTTCTATATACCCCTTATTCCTGTGATGCAGTCTCCCTCACTATCAATCTCCCACATCACTCCAATGCCACATTTTTTACAATCAGAGAGCCTATGCTGACACATTATTATTACCCAGAATCCATAATTTACATTGGGGCTCATTCTTAGTGCTACACATTCTATATGTATAAGTTGACAAATGTATATATAATAGTATATATCTGCCACTGTAGTATCATACAGAATAGTTTAAGCATCCTAAAAAATTTCTGTGCTCTGTGCATTCATCCCTCTCTTGACCCTCATCCCTGGAATTCATAGATCTTTTTAATATTCCCAGTTTTCTCTTTTTCAGAATGTCATATAGTTGAAATTATACAATATGTATCCCTTTCATTTGGTTTCTTTCAATTAGTAATATACATTTAAGATTCCTCCATGCTTTGTTTGTTTGCTTGTTTGTTTATGGCTTGAGAGCGCAATTCTTTTCAGACAGAGTGATATTTCATTGTCTGGATACACCACAGTTTATCCATTCACTTACTAAAGGACATTTTAGTTGTCTCCGGGTTTGGGAAATTATTAAATAAAGATGCTGTAGGGGTACCTCAGTGGCTCAGTTCGTTAAGTGTCCGGCTTTAGCTCAGGTCATTATCTCTCGGTTTCTAGGTTCGACCCCTGCGTTGGGCTCTGTGCTGACAGCCCGCTCAGAGCCTGGAACCTGCTTTGGATTCCCTGTCTCCCTGTCTCTCTGACCCTCCTCTGCTCAGGCTGTCTTTCTCTCTCTCAAAAAGAAATAAAACATTAAAAAAATAACGATGCCGTTCCGTGTGCAATTTCTGTGTAGACATGAGTTTTCAGTTAAACTGAGTAAGTGCCAAGAAACATGATTACTGGATCATGTGGTAAATCTGTTTAGTTTTGTAAGAAACTCATGAACTGTCATCCAATGTGGATGTACCATTTTACATTCCTACCAGCAGTGAATAAGAGTTCCTTTTGCTTTCAATTATTATACATCCTCCCAGCATTTGGTGTTGTCAGTGTTTTGATTTTAGGCTATTCTATTTGATATGTAGTAGCATCTTATTATTGTTTAATTTGTCATTCCCTGTTGACATATGACGTAGAGCATCTTTTCATATGTCTATTTACCATCTGTATATGGTCTTGTTTAAGATTTTTTTTCAAGCCCTTGTCCATTTTATAACTGGGTAGTTTGCTTTCTTACTGCTGAATTTTAAGAGTTGTTTGCATATTTTGGATTTGCAAAAATTTTTACCAGCCTGTAGCTTGTCTTTTCATGCTCTTGACATTGTCATTTGCAGAACTGAAGATTTTTATTTTAGTGGAGTCCAGTTTAGCAACTTTTTCTTTCATAGGTTGTGTCTTTGGTGTTGTACCTAATTGTATCTAAAAAGACATCACCATACCCAATGTCATCTGAGTTTTCTCCTACATATCTTCTAGAAGTTTTATAGTTTTGTGTTTCACATTTAAGTCTATGATCCATTTTGAATTAATTTTTGTGAAGAGTGGAAGGTATCTACATAAATTATTATTCTTTTTTTTTTGCATGTGGATATCCAGTTTTCCCAAGGCCATTTGTTGAAAAGATAATCTTTGCTCCATTGTATTGCCTTTCATCTTTTATCAATGATTGGCTAATTATATTTATGTAAAATATTAAAATATATTTCCACTGGTCTGTCTTTGTATTATTTCACCAATAACACACTGTCTTGATTACTATAGTAAATCTGAAGTGTGGTAGTGTCAGTACTCAGATTTTGTTCTTTTCCTCCAATGTGAGGATGGCTGTTTCATTTTTCTTTTCTTTTTTCTTTTCTTTCTTTTTCTTTTCATTGCTTATCTTTTCTTTTCCACTCAATTTAAACTATAGAATCTGTTTATTGATATTCACAAAATACCTTCCTGAGAAGAGAATTGTGTTGACTTTAATGGGAAATGTGTTGATCTATTTGGGAAAGAACTAATAACCTGACAGTATTGGGTGTTCTTATCCATAAATAGGGAATATCTTTCCACTGACTTAGTTGGTTTTTTTTTTTGATATCCTTCATTAGAGTTTTATAGTGTTCCTCATGTAGATCTTGTGTATTTTATTGGATTTTTCTGTTTTATTTTGAGAGGGAGCTAATGTAAATGGTAATGTGTTTTTAATTTCAAATTCTACTTGTTTGTTATTGGAAAGTAGGAGATCTAATTTTAACATTTATGAATTCTGAATTTTATAGGTAAAACATTTCTTTCATCAGATGTCAACATTACTTATAAAATTGATTATTTCCAGATATTTATTGTTGCATGTCACAATATGTGTAACATAATACTCAGGTAAATTGAAGGCACTCTTTTATGAAAAATCATTATTGTATGGGTGACTGCTTTTATTAAATATCAGTTGTTTTATAATATTAAATAGTATTTATAAATATTATTTTAAATATTTTACTATTCCACTATTAAATGTTTTATTACTAATATCATGGAAAATTTTTCAAAAGTTCTGAAGTAGAGTTAGAGTACCACATTCACTATTTACTAGCTATGTGGCTTATGATTCTCAATCTTGTCATCTGAAGAATGGATTCTTACCTTGTAGGTGTTATTTAAAGACAGAAATAAGGTAAAGTATATTAAAGTCTTAAGATTGCACACGTAACATTAAATAGATCAACAAAAATTAACTTCTTTACTACTATCATTACTACCACTACAACTGCTACTGATGCTACGTCCACTATTACTGCTTCTACCCTTACTACTATCACACTGTTGCTGCTGCTGCTACTACTACTACTACCACTACCACCATTACTATTACTTGTACCACTACTACTACTTCTACATCTACCACTACTTCTACCACTACTATTGTTACTGTAACTATAACCACTGCTGCTATTACTACTACATAGCTTAGTGTGGGGAAAAGAATCCAAGAAGTATAGCCAGAACTGGCTCTGCCCTAACTAGATATGTAACTTCAAGTAGGTCAAATCATTATTGGCCTCCTAAATGAAGTAGAGAACATACAATTTCCTTTTTTCAGCCCTAAAAGTATATGAATATCTGTGAGAAAATGTTATGGGGTTAATGGCTGAGCAGAGAGATATGCTGGTATGAAAGGAAATTATAATGCAAAGAGGATGTTTATTGCCAAAACTTGAATTCCAGTTATGTAGAATGCAAAAATAAGAAATATAGAATTAGTGAGCTAGACATCGTTACTAATTAGCATAAAAATCAGAATGTCATTCTTGAATCAGAAACTTTGTTGAACCATCCATCAGTTACATCCTTCAGTTACAGTGAAATGTTTTCTGTAATTTATTGTGTTTATTATTTAGACCTTAGATTATCTAACCAGAAATCTATGTTTAGCCTTTTCTAGGCAACTGTTTTTGCTTTGCAAAAGGCAGCACTACAGCATATCAAGTGTTGGATTTTGAAAGTAAAGTGGTGACAGTTTCAATTGAAGCACTAAATATCCTAAATCTACAACAATGGGAAAAGAACTTATTAAATTGTAACATATCCATTTGAAGAAATTCTATACAGAACTTTGGAGAACAATGACTAATGAGGCAGAACCCCATGGCCCCATGGAAAAATCCTTCTGACATTTTATGATTTCATGTTAACATGAAGTACAAAAGTAAGCAGAATACAATTTGACATGTTGCCATACAAAATTATACATACATAGAAAGGAATATGCCAGAATATTAATATGGTCATCCTGGTTTGTTGATTTTAAATTGAATAGTATTTTTCCTTATTAATTACCAATAAATTGACATAATCTAATATATTGTCCTACTGACAAAAAGTGAATATTTAAAAAAGAAAAAAAATGGAGATACTTGTATATAAATACTGAAAAATCCACTTTTAACATGTAGAAGACTTTGTTTTAATCTCCGTTTGATCACTTACTGGCTGTTTCACCTTAGAAAATTCACTTTACCTCTCTGAGCTTAATTGGACTCACACTGTCCCATTACCAAATAATGGCTTAGAATAAGTTTGCTTCCCATGTTAACAGTGCATGAAGACCATATATTATTATGATGTATGATTAAGATCATACATTATTTTACCCACATGCTATCATTCTTACCGTATAGGTACTAATTAAATTAACCAGGGGCGCCTGGATGCGTCAGTCAGTTGAGCATCCAACTCTTGATCTAGGCCGAGGTCATAATGTCACAGTTCTTGGGTCCAAGTCTTACAACAGGCTCTGTGGTGACAGCATGTAGCCTGATAGGGATTCTGTTTCTCCCTCTCTCTGCCTGTCTTTCTCGCTCTCAAAATAAATAAATAAACCTTAAAAAATTAATTGCCCATATTGATACTACCAACACTGGTTTAAATTAATTGCCATTTTAAATTTTATTGTTAATTACTAATTGCAATTTGAAATGTGAATGAAATAATATATAAAGGTACCAAGTATTCCAAATGTGGCTAGCTTACATTATTCTGGATTGAAGTAACTGCCTTTGAGTTACCTTGGTTGAGACTTACCAGAGAAATGGATCATGGCTGATATTACAGTTCCATAGAGGTCAGTAAAAGATTTCATCTTTAGCCTTTTGATTTTTTAATTATTTTTTTTCTTATTTTATTGTCATACTGGTTTCCATATAACACCAGGTATCATCCCCACAAGTGCCCTCCTCCATGTCCATCACCCCTTCCCTTCTCCCCCACCCCCATCAGCCCTCAGTTTGTTCTCAGCATTCAAGAGTCTCTCATGGTTTGCATCCCTCCCTCTCCCCAACTATTTTTCCCCTTCTTCTCCCCCACAGTCCTCCATTAAGTTCCTCCTAATCCACCTATATGTGCAAACATATGGTATCTATCTTTATCTACCTGACTTATTTCACTCAGCATAACACCCTCTAGTTCCATCCATGTTGCTACACATGGCCAGATTTCATTCTTTCTCATTGCCATGTAGTATTCCATCATATAGATAAACCACATCTTCTTGATCCATTTGTACATTGATGGACACTTAGGCTCTTTCCATGTTTTGGCAATTGTTGAGAGTGCTGCTATGAACATTGGGGTACATGTGCCCCTATGCATCAGCATTTTCTATATCCCTTGGGTAGATTCCTAGCAGTGCTATTGCTGGGTCATAAGGGAGTTTTATTGTTAATTTTTAGAGGAACCTCTGCGTTGTTTTCCAGAGGGGTTGCACCAGTTTACATTCCCATCAACAGTGTAGGAGAGTGCCCGTTTCTCCAAATCCTCACCAGCATCTCTAGTCTCCTGATTTGTTCATTTTAGCCACTCTGACCAGCATGAGGTGGTATCTCAGTGTGGTTTTGATTTGTATTTCCCTGATGATGAGGGAAGCAGAGCATCATTTCATGTGTCTGTTGGCCATCTGGATGTCCCCTTTGGAGAAGTGTCTGTTCATGTCTTCTGTCCATTTCTTCACTGGGTTGTTTATTTTTTGGGTGTGGAGTTTGGTGAGTTCTTTATTCATTTTGGATACTAGCCCTTTATCTGATATGTCATTTGCAACTATCTTTTCTCATTCCTTCAGTTGCCTATTAGTTTCATGGATTGTTTCCTTTGCCGTGCAGAATCTTTTAATCTTGATGAGGTCTCAATAGTTCATTTTTGCTCTTGATTCCCTTGCCTTTGGGGATGTGTCAAGTAAGAAATTGCTGCAGTTGAGGTCAAGGACGTCGTTTCCTGCTTTCTTCTGTGGGTTTTGATGGTTTCCTGTCTCACATTCAGGTACTTTATCCATTTTGAGTTTATTCTTGTGTATGGTTTAAGAAAGTGATCTAGTTTCATTCTTCTGCATGCTGCAGTCCAGTTCTCCCAGCACCATCTGGTAAAGAGGCTGTCTTTTTTCCATTGGATACTTTTTAGCACTTTTTCATAGATCAGTTGGCCCTATATTTGTGGGTCCAATTCTGAGTTCTCTATTCTATCCCATTGGTCCATGTGCCTGCTTTTGTGCCAATACCATACTGTCTTGATTATGAGAACTTTGTAGTAGAGGCTAAAGTCTGGGATGGTGATGACTCCCATTTTGGTTTTCTTCTTCAATATTACATTGGCTATTCAGGGTTTTTTGTGGTTCCATACAAATTTTAGGGTAGTTTGTTCTAGCTTTGAGAAGAATGCTGGTGCAATGTTGATTGGGATTGCATTGAAGCTTTAGGTTGCTTTGGGTAGTGGTGACATTTTAACAATATTTTTTTCTTCTGATCCATGAGCATGGGATGTTTGTCCATTTCTTTATATCTTCTTCAATTTCCTTCATACGTTTACTATAGTTTTCATCATACAGATCTCTTGTATCCTTGGTTAGGTTTATTCCTAGGTACTTTATGTTTTTTTGTGCAATTGTGAATGGGATCAGTTTCTTGATTTCTCTTTCTCTTGCTTAATTGTTGGTGTATAAAAATACAACAGATGCCTGTACGTTGATTATGTACCCTGCAACTTTGCTGAATTCATGGATCAGTTCTAGTAGGCTTCTGCTGGAGTCTATTGGGTTTTCTATGTAGAGTATCATGTCATCTGTGAAAAGTGAAAGTTTGATCTCTTCTTTGTCAATTCCGATGCCTTTTATTTCCTTTTGTTGTCTGATTGCTGATGCTAGGACTTCCAGCACTATGTTAAACAACAGTGGTGAGAGTGGATCCCTGTTATGTTCCTGATCTCAGGGGGAAAGCTCTCAGTTTTTTGCATCATCGTTGCAGTTTAAGCATCATCGTTGAGGATGATGTTAGTTGAGGGCTTCTCATTGATGGCTTTTATGATGTTTAAGTAAGTTCCTTCTATCCCAACTTTCTCAAGGGTCTTTATTAAGAAGGGATGTTGTATTTTGTCAGATGCTTTTTTTTCATCTATTGATAGGATCACATGGTTTTTATCTTTTCTTTTTTTAAGTTTTTTTTTTTTTTAATTTATTTCTGAGAGAGAGAAAGAGACAGTGTGAGCAGGGGAGGGTTAGAGAGAGAGGGAGACACAGAATCTGAAACATGCTCCAGGCTCTGAGCTGGCTGTCAGCAAAGAGCCCAATGCGGGACTCAAACTCACAAATTGTGAGATCATGACCCGAACTGAAGTCCTACCCTTAACCGACTGAGCCCCCCCAGGCACCCCTTATTTTGTCTTTTGTTAATGTGAATATCGATTGATTGAATTGCGAATATTGAACCACTCCTGTAACCCAGGAATGAATCCCACTTGATCATGGTGGATAATTCTTTTTATGTGCTGTTGATTTGCAAGTAACCTGTTGAGGACTTTTGCATCTGTATTCATCAAGGGTTGGGCCTGTAGTTCTGTTTTTTTGCTGGGTCTCTGGCTTGAATTCATGGATCAGTTCTAGTAGACTTCTGGTGGAGTCAACGTGATGCTGGCTTCGTAGAATGAGTCCAGAAGTTTACCTTCGATTTCTGTTTTTTGGAATAGCTTGAGAAGAATGGGTATTAATTCTGATTTAAATGTTTGGTAGAATCCCCAGGGAAGCCACCTGGCCCAGGGCTCTAATTTGTTGGGAGATTTTTGATAACTGATCCAGTTTCTTCACTGTTCAGATTGTGTATCTCTTCTTGTGTGAATTTTGGTAGTGAGTGTGTTTAGGAATTTGTCCATTTCTTCTAAGTTGTCCAGTTTGTTGGCATATAATTTTTCATAGTATTCCCTGATAATTGCTTGCATTTCTGAGGGATTGGTTGTAATTAGTCCATTTTCATTCATGGTTTTGTCTCTTTGGGTGCTCTCTTTTCTTTTTGAGAAGCCTAGCTAGAGTATTGTCAATCTTGTTTATTTTTTCAAAAAACTAACTCTTGGTTTCATTGATCTGTTCATCTGTTTCTTTGGTTTCTATATTGTTTATTTATGCCCTGATTTTTATTATTTCTCTTCTCCTGTTGGGTTTGGGGTGCTCTTGTTGCTCTGCTTCTGGTTCCTTTAGGTGAGCTGTTAGATTTTGTACTTGTACTTTTTCTAATTTCTTGAAATAGGCCTGAAGTGCAATGTACTTTCTTTTTAGGACTGCCTTTGCCGCATCCCATAGAGTTTGAATTGTTTTATGTTCATTTTCATTTGTTTCCATATATTTTAAAATTTCTTCTCTGCCTGATTGGCCCATTCGTTTTTTAGTAGGATGTTCTTTAACCTCCATGTTTTTGGGGGCTTTCCAGACTTCTCCCTGAGGTTGATTTCAAGATCCACAGCATTGTGATCTGAAAGTCTGCATGGTATGGTCTCAGTTCTTTTATATTTATTGAGGGCTGTTTTATGCCCCAGTATGTGATCTATCTTGGAGAATGTGCCATGCGCACTTGAGAAGAACGTGAATTCCTTGGCCTCAAGATGTAGCGTTCTAAATATATATGTCAAATCCATCTGGTCCAATGTGTCATTCCATTGCATTGTTTCTTTAGTGACTTTCTGTTTAGTTGATCTATCCCTTGCTGTAAGTGGAGTATTAAAGTCCCCTGCTATTAGTACATTCTTACCCATAAGATTTTTTCTTTTGTGATTGTTTTATGTTATTCAGGTGCTTCCATTTTCGGTGCATAGACATTTATAATTATTCGCTCTTCCTGATGGACAAACTCTGTAATTATTATATAATGCCCTTCTTCATTCCTTGTTACTGCCTTTACTTTAAAGTCCAGTTTGTTTGATATAAGTATAGCTACTCCAGCTTTCTTTTGACTTCCAGTGGCATGATAGATATTTCTCCATCCCCTTACTTTCAATCTGAAGGTGTCCTCAGGTCTAAAATGAGTTTCTGTAGACAGCAAATAGATGGATTTTGTTTTTTATCCATTCTGCTACCCTATGTCTTTTCATTGGAGCATTTAGTCCATTTACATTCAGTGTTATTATTGAAAAATATGGGTTTAGAGTCATTGTGTTCTCTGTACGATTCATGCTTGTGGTGTCTCTGGTACCTTGTGTTCCTTGCAACATTTCCCTAATAGAGTTCCCGTCAGGATTTCTTGTAGGGCTGGTTTAGTGGTGATGAATTCTTTCAGTTTTTGTTTATTTGGAAAGACTTTTCTCTCTCCTTCTATTCTCAATGACAGGCTTGCTGGATAGAGGATTCTTGCCTACATATTTTTTCTGTTCATCACATTGAAGATCTCCTGCCATTTGTATTTCCCTGATGAGGAGGGATGCTGAGCATCGTTTCATGTGTCTGTTGGCCATCTGGATGTCCTCTTTGGAGAAGTGTCTGTTCATATTTTCTGCCCATTTCTTCACTGGGTTGTTTGTTTTT
>NW_027532634.1:725970-726262 GCF_008692635.1 Crocuta crocuta | reverse complement strand
GCATGTTGCTGTCCAATTCTTATTTTAATACTATTATATATTGCTGTCTTTTTTCCATTGGATATTCTTTCCTGCTTTGTCAAAGATTAGTTGGCTGTATACTTTTGGGTCCACTTCTGAGTTTCCAATTCTGTTCCATTGGTCTATGTGTCTGTTTTTGTGCCAATACAATACTGTCTTAATGATGACAGCTTTGTAGTAGAGGCTAACGTCTGGGATGGTGATCCCTCCCGTTTTGGTTTTATTTGTCAGTATTACTTTGGCTATTCGGGGTCTTTTGTGGTTCCATACA
>NW_027532634.1:722521-724264 GCF_008692635.1 Crocuta crocuta | reverse complement strand
AAAGTCCAGTTTGTTTGATATAAGTATAGCTACTCCAGCTTTCTTTTGACTTCCAGTGGCATGATAGATATTTCTCCATCCCCTTACTTTCAATCTGAAGGTGTCCTCAGGTCTAAAATGAGTTTCTGTAGACAGCAAATAGATGGATTTTGTTTTTTATCCATTCTGCTACCCTATGTCTTTTCATTGGAGCATTTAGTCCATTTACATTCAGTGTTATTATTGAAAAATATGGGTTTAGAGTCATTGTGTTCTCTGTACGATTCATGCTTGTGGTGTCTCTGGTACCTTGTGTTCCTTGCAACATTTCCCTAATAGAGTTCCCGTCAGGATTTCTTGTAGGGCTGGTTTAGTGGTGATGAATTCTTTCAGTTTTTGTTTATTTGGAAAGACTTTTCTCTCTCCTTCTATTCTCAATGACAGGCTTGCTGGATAGAGGATTCTTGCCTACATATTTTTTCTGTTCATCACATTGAAGATCTCCTGCCATTTGTATTTCCCTGATGAGGAGGGATGCTGAGCATCGTTTCATGTGTCTGTTGGCCATCTGGATGTCCTCTTTGGAGAAGTGTCTGTTCATATTTTCTGCCCATTTCTTTACTGGGTTGTTTGTTTTTTGGGTGTGGAGTTTGGTGAGTTCCTTATGGATTTTGGATATTAACCCTTCGTCTGATATGTCATTTGCAACTACCTTTTCCCATTCCATTGGTTGCCTCTTAGTTTTGTGGATTGTTTCTTTTGCTGTGCACTGATAACTACAGCTTTATGATGTCTTGAAATCAAGTAGTGTAAGTTCATTTGCACTTTTTTCTTTCTTTTCAAAGAAGTTTTGGTTATTCTAATTTCTTGTCATTTCCATATGTATTGTAAATTAAGTTTGTAGATTTTTCCAAAAACATCCTGATATTTTGATATTTGCATTAAATTTATAGATCAGTTTTGGGAAGATCTGGTATTTTAATACTATTATATATTGCTGTCTTTTTTCCATTGGATATTCTTTCCTGCTTTGTCAAAGATTAGTTGGCTGTATACTTTTGGGTTCCCTTCTGAGTTTCCAATTCTGTTCCATTGGTCTATGTGTCTGTTTTTGTGCCAATACAATACTGTCTTAATGATGACAGCTTTGTAGTAGAGGCTAACGTCTGGGATGGTGATCCCTCCCGTTTTGGTTTTATTTGTCAGTATTACTTTGGCTATTCGGGGTCTTTTGTGGTTCCATACACATTTTAGGATAGTTTGTTCTAGTTTTGAGAAGTATGCTGGTGCAATTTTGATTGGGATTACATTGAATGTGTAGAGTGCTTTGGGTAGTAATGACATCTTAACTATATTTATTTTTCCTATCCATGAGCATGGAATGTTTTTCCATTTCTTTGTGTCTTCTTCAGTTTCCTTCATAAGTTTTCTATAGTTCTCATCATACAGATCTCTTGTATCCTTGATTAGGTTTATTCCTAGGTACTTTATGGTTTTTTGTGCAATTGTGAATGGGATCAGTTTCTTGATTTCTCTTTCTGTTGCTTCATTGTTGGTGTATAAAAATGCAACCGATTTCTGTACGTTGATTTTGTACCCTGCAACTTTGCTGAATTCATGGATCAGTTCTAGTAGGCTTCTGGTGGAGTCTGTCGGGTTTTCTATGTAGAGTATCATGTCTGCAAAAAGTGAAAGTTTGACTTCTTTGCCAATTCTGATGCCTTTGATTTCCTTTTGTTGTCTGATGGCTGATGCTAGGACTTC
>NW_027532634.1:720350-720699 GCF_008692635.1 Crocuta crocuta | reverse complement strand
CCTCCCGTTTTGGTTTTATTTGTCAGTATTACTTTGGCTATTCGGGGTCTTTTGTGGTTCCATACACATTTTAGGATAGTTTGTTCTAGTTTTGAGAAGTATGCTGGTGCAATTTTGATTGGGATTACATTGAATGTGTAGAGTGCTTTGGGTAGTAATGACATCTTAACTATATTTATTTTTCCTATCCATGAGCATGGAATGTTTTTCCATTTCTTTGTGTCTTCTTCAGTTTCCTTCATAAGTTTTCTATAGTTCTCATCATACAGATCTCTTGTATCCTTGATTAGGTTTATTCCTAGGTACTTTATGTTTTTTTGTGCAATTGTGAATGGGATCAGTTTCTTGA
>NW_027532634.1:684731-720095 GCF_008692635.1 Crocuta crocuta | reverse complement strand
GGAAAGGGAGAGAGGCAAACCATGAGAGACTCTTGAATGCTGAGAACAAACTGAGGACTCATGGGTGTGGGGGGAAGGGGGGTGATGGGCATGGAGGAGGGCACTTGTGGGGATGAGCACCGGGTGTTATATGGAAACCAACTTGACAATAAACTATCTGTAAAAAAATAAAATAACCCCCCCAAATAATAATATTATATATTGCAATCCAAGAATGATATATATTTATAGATATGGTATTAAAATTTTATTTATTTTACTTTCATCAGTTGTTGTATAGTGTTAGTTTATAGATTTTACACATATAGATTTCTACACATATAGATTTTACACAGTAAAGCCTAAGTATTTAATGATTTTACTACTCTATAAATAGAATTTTTCCTTAAAGTGCTAATTATTTTTTATCATATAAACATGTTAATGTAAAAAGAGTGAGACAGAGACTTTATGTCCTGAAAATTTGTTAAATTTATTTATCAAATATCATTTATTCATTGATATTTTCCATGGAAAGAATCGTATTATCTGCTGTTTCATTTCTTTTTCTCTAATCTATGTCTTTTGTATCTTTTCTTGCCTTACTACATTGGACTCCAGCATGATCCTGATTAGTAACAGTGATACCATATATTCTTGTTTTCTTCCCAGGGTCAGAGGAAAGCATTCAGTCTTTCATCATAAGTAAAATGTTAGCTGTGGGGCATTATAAATAGAATTTATCATATTGAGTAATAAATGGATATTGAATTCTTTTTAAGACTACAACTTGAAATGAAACCATGCACATTTTTTCAGACTTCATTATGCTTGACTGTGTTGTGATATGCTTGTCCTCTGCTCATTTTCGCCTTCTTTAGTATTTATAGTAATGTGTATATCCAAACTAACTAATATATTAATATTAGTGATCAAAAGAATAAAAGTGAATATTATTTTCCTAGGCTTTCATTGTGTTAATATCTTATACTATATATATTTTTAAAGTTTATTAACTTATTTTGAGAGTGTGAGAGTTTGTTGCAAGTGGGAGAGGGGCTGAAAAAGAGAATTCCAAGTAGGCTCCAGACTGCCAGCACAGAGCCTGATGAGGGGCTTGAACCCATGAACTGTGAGATCATGACCTGAGCTGAAGCAAGAGCCAGACCAATTGAGTCACCCAGGTGCTTCTCAGTATGTTAATATCTTTAACAGAAGACTGTGCAACATTCATGGAGGTAGATAGGACAAACTTACATTTATTAGATACCATGACCTGATAGCCAAGAGGATTTTTTTTTATACCATGTCTAAATTTCAGTTTAAAATACTGTTCTTCTCTCACTTCAGAGCGCATATAATAGCAAAGACTCTTGGGGTCTATGTCATTGGTTTTTCACAATATCCCATAAACTACTTGTGTCTCAATTGTCCAGTTTTATTGTTAGATCTTTTATATGTCAGTAGCCACATTTCCATTACATTTTGGTCATCTCTTTCTGGTCATCATGGGTCCAATCCCTTGGTAACACTTTGGTGTTATTTCCTAAATAGATGCTGACCTTATCTTCCCTTTTCTATCATTGATTTAGATATTTATAATCTTTAGCATCAACAATGGCAGTAGTCTCTTAACAGTTATGAATCTTGATTCCCTCATATCTGTCATGAATGTAATCCTACATATATATACATATATGTACACACACACACCCCAAAATATAAAAATATTACTAGTGAACTCTTTGTCACAGGAATATTAGCAAACTCATTAACATGGTTTACAAAGTCTTTCATAATCTTATCCTTGTCTACTTATCTGGGTGTGGCTTCCAATTTATATGCCCAATTTATATTCCATTTTCTGGGCAAATTGAATAACTTATATTGTTTTATACATAGCATTGCGTTTCTCACTTCTATGTCATTATTCTTGCTTTGTTTGGAATATCTCCCACAAATGAACTCCCATAGCCTGAATTTTTTTTACTCTTCATTTATTTGTGCACATTGTTTAAAACAAATACGACCTTATACTTGTCAGCACTCCATGCCTAGCTTTATTATGCTACCACATCATATTAAACAATTAAATAGTCATTTGTTACACCACACTCAGGTTTCTTTGAGAGTTGCACTTTGTTCTATCTACCTTGTATTATCAATGCATAGACATATTATTAGCCCATAATCAGCTTTTAATAAGGTTTTGCTGTTTCATAAATACTCATAATTTTCTTCCAGTTTTTAAAAAACAGCTTTCCTTGAAATATTAGAGCTCTAGATTAGAAAGGGGAAAATTGTATTTTATAAGTCTCAAAATATTCTGAAAAAATCAACAATAATATATTTTCATTCCACATTAGTTTCTTGTTTTAGAAGTTGAAATTGAAAATACCATCTCCATGGGCCACAAGATAAGTTTGATTTTGAGGCAAGTAAAATTTCTCTAAAATTAGTTATTTTTCTTTATACTGTGTTGTTGAATACTTGGAATTTTCTTTTCCTTTGTTTGCTCTGAATCACCTATTGAGCTTATTTAAACCCATTAACTTCAAAGTTATTTTAGCTTTGCGTCAACTGTTAAACATAGAAAAGAAAACAAAAATGTAGTCACCAATCTTCAGCCACCATTCCCTGTACAAAATGGACAAAATGGACTTTAGTGACTCTAGCCAGTTTACCTATTCCTTAACAGACACTCAAGGATGTAATTTGTTTTCAAAGTAAAACATTACTAAGTTTTATCTGCATGATAATTAGTGGCATACACTTAAAAAAGAACACAACATCCACCTTGTCCACTGGGTCCCCAGTGGTCATGTAGCACATGGCGACCTCTGTGGCATTTACCTAGCACATTTTGATTCTGGCATCACATAGCTGATGCAAAATGCAGATGGAGAGTTCTGCTCTGTGTATAAATTAGCTAGCTGATCTTTAGTGCAAATCAAAATTGTTTTTATTAGCTTTGACTGTAGTTGCTGTGAACTAGAAAATGTTTTCAATCCTGGAGAAATCAGCTTTTTCTTTCTGAATGTCTGAAATCATTCCTTTAATTAATCTTATTTATATTTAATATTTTATTTATTCCTACATCATTTAAAATTTTAGCTATCCAATATTTTAAATAGAAAAAAAAATTAAAAAGTTTGAGTAAAGGTATTTGTGATGCTTCTATGTTACTGATCATTATTTACCAATTATCTTTTGTATTGTTTTTATATTTACATATGTAAGTGTTCTATAAGAATTTATACTAAGATTAAGCAAATTCTTCCTAAATATATTATTTTCCATGAAAAATATTATATTATCAGGGACAAAGTTTTTTTTTTTATTTTTAATTTTAGAGAGAGTGTGAGCAAGTTAGAGAGAGGAGCAGAGGGAAAGAGAAAGAGAATCTTAATCAGGCTCCATGCTCAATGCAGAGCCTGAGGCAGGGCTCAACTTCATGATCATGATATTATGACCTGAGCCAAAATCTAGAGTCAGATGTTGCACACCATTTGAGCCACCTAGGAGTCCCAGAAAGAAAGATCCTTAAAGAATTTATGATCATGAGATATATAATAATATGTGTTGTTAGGCTTTCTTGTTTAAGTGTGTTTCTTTAATGTAACAATTACACTGTGCATGATTCTCATCTTTTTGACTATTTGCATGCTCATCTGACTGTCAAATGTGACCCCTACAATGCTGGACACTCTTTCATCAGAGTCAACACATTGTCTCAATTTTTTCTGACCCACACTTCTCACTTCTTGGAGAGAATGAATACCAGAAATCCCAGTGCCCATAGGTTCACAACCTCCACGTTTGTTCCTAACATCTTGTAGCTTCTGTGTTTGCATCTGTATTGATGAAAGACTCAGAGAGAGAGAGAGAGAGAGAGAGAGAGAGAGAGATTTGAAAGAGGAAAGATTTTTCATTTTTAGATTCCTAGTTCCAATAACTACTTTGGAATTAAATTACAGAGAATGAGCCATAATATAAGTTTAGCCACCACAATGGCTCTCTGAGGACTCTATTCACTAATAACATATGCTCATTTGTGTGCATTTTCAAGCAGCTTGCTTAAAAGGGCCTCATGACCCACCACTTCTTGGGAAATTATAGGCCAGTAATAGCCTCACCTAAGGGGTTACTTGCTATGTAATGATTTTTGTAGCCGTATTTGGGACATCACAAAAGGAGGAAAATGGGAAATGATTAGTGAAGAAGAGAGTAAAGTGGAATAAGGTGCAGCAAAATTGTGCAAATTATATTTTCCACTGTACATAAAACAGTTCAGGGGGAAGAAAGTTTAAAAAGGCACTTTTGGGGGGGTGAACCAACTTTTGAAATTTATTAATGATTAATATATAAGCATGCAAAGTTTAAATGTACACTGTTTATGTTAAAAACAGCAACAGAGGCCACTTGTCTGGCTTAGTTGGTAAAGCATGTGACTCTTGATCTTGGGGTCATGAGTTGGGTCCCTGGTTTGGGTGTGGAGCCTACTAAAAACCATACAAAAAGAACAACAACACCAGAACAAAAACAAGTAACCCATTCATATGAAAGCAACAGAGTTATGTGTTTAGTCTATTAAAGTCATATAGTGTATCAGAATCAGGGATCTTCTCCAGATCTAATCTGATGGGTAAAATAGCAAGAACTGAGTGCTGTAATAGTTTTTAGGGGAAGTTCCTAGTGTATGGGTTTGGGAAGTATATTCATTTCCTATTGTTGTTTTTTTTTAAGAATTACCACAAATTTATGATTTCAGCTTATATGAGGCAGGCATTTGGACACAGGTTAATTGGGTTCTCTGTTCAGGATCTTATAAGACTGAAATCAAGATGTCCAAGAATACAGCTCCGTATTCTCATTTAGAGAATGACGGTTTTTGTTGTTGCTGTTTTCTTTTTTCTTTTCTTGTCTTGTCTTTCCTTTTTTCTCTATTCTCTTTTCTTTTCTTTTTTCTTTTCTTTTCTTCTCTCTGTTTTCCAAGCTTACCCAGATTGCTGATAGAATTTAGTTTCTCAAGGGATTCCCTGTGGCTCCTTGCAAAGGAAGTTCATAATATGACTGCTTTCTTTCAAGCCAAGCGGAGGACAGTCTGACACTTCATCTGTTCTTAAGGGCTCATCTGGATAAGTCAAGCTCACCCGAGATAGTATCCCCTTGGATTAACTCAAGATCAACTGATTAGTAACCTAATCATTGAGTGGACCCCATCATATTCATAGTTCTTATACTCAGGGAGTAAATATTGTATAGAGTATGGTTCATTGTGGATCATCTTTGGATTCTCCATATCACAGTGAAGTTTTCCTAAGGAAGTGTTATGCAACCTGAGACCTAAAAGATAGGTTATAGTTCTGCAGGCAAAGAATGAGAATAGATTCATTATAGCCTGAGGAACCACCATTTGCACAGCCCGAAGGTAAAAAAAGATCATAGAGAACCAAAAAAGCTTAAAGAAGCTCAACTTAGCTTTAGAAAAGAAATCTATGTAGAATAACAGAATTTACAAAACCATGCATGATCTAGCACCATAATGCATCTCCTGCCTCAGTTATCACAACTTTCAGGCTTGAACACTGTCCCTTGAGCTACACAGAATTCTCTTCTTTCCTTTGATGCATATATACTAAGCTTCCTTTAGTTGTGCAAAACACCAGGCTCTTCTTTATGTGACAGTTATAATATGACTTTAATGGAAGAGTAACTAAACTGAGATAAGAAGTATAAATAGGAATTATCCTGACTAAATGATGAACCTCCAAATACAGGTTCGCTGCCTTTTAGCACACTGTAATACTATGTAATATCCATCACATATCACACTTATTGCAACTATATATTTTGTTTTTCCCTAGCACATGTAAGTTCAGTATTCACTGCTATAACCTTATTGCCTAGCTCAATTAAACCAAGCAAGTGATGCAGACTGAGGATGGTAATGATGATGATGGTAACAATGACAACAATGGTGATAAAAGAAATGAGAGCAGAATAAACAACCAGTTTATAAAATAGGATCAAATTATTTAGCATGAGACACCATACAAATATTTGTTGACTCATTGAGTCCTTTCAACAATAACTCAGGTCAAGAGCAAAGCCCAGACACAATACTTCTGGTCATCTAAAACAGCTGTGTTTGATTCTGTCCATGCCCAGAGCTGAGGGAAGAGTTTTACATGGATAAATTCTAAAGTTGGAGGTTGGATATGTTTGGAATATATTTAAATAAGCAAAGTGGTTTATTTTTTCCCCATTGATTTGCATTAAACCAGTATTGTGCATAGATCTTTTGTTAAAAGCAGCTAGAAGGCTAGCATCCTACTGAAAATTCTACTGTGCTTATACTTTGAGGTTATAAGTATAAGCACAACAAAGAACTTGGCATGTGCTCCCCTCCCAGCCTAGTAAACTTCAGTTTTGGCCTTGACAATCAGTGAATAAAAGTCAAGTTTCCATTTTTGCTAGTGAGTTGGCAACATTGCACTGATTAAGTTAATAAAAGAATACTTAAGAAAGTCTTCAAATAGAGATTGCTCCCTTAGGAGCAATTATTACTCTTTTTTTTTTTTTTCTAACACTAACAAAGTCAAAATAATTCTGTCAGTCAAAATGTTTTGTGATTAGATTTAGAGAGGGAATCATAGAACCGACTTCTGTCATATAGTAAGCACTTGTTCTATAACCAGGGCTAATGCAGTGTATTCAAAGACAGGTATAAATGACATCATATGAAAAGAATACATTGATAGCAATTGCTTTAAGTTATTGACTTAGATAATGTTTTCCCAAACATTTCATAATCAAGATTTATATGACCTAAGAAGTATATTTAGTCATGTAACATTGACATATCAATATCTATTTCAAGAAAGATGAGCTGTTGGATATTTAAAAATATTTTTCTATATTTTCAATAGTTTTAGTTTCCTAGGCTGCCATAATAAATAATTGCCAACCAGTGGCTTAAAATGACAGAAATTTAATTCTCTCACACATTTGGATGCTAGAAGTTCAAAATTAAAGTGTCTGTAAGTCTGTTTGCCCTCTAAAGTCTCAAGAGGATAATTTTGCCTTGCTACTTTGAAATTTCAGTTGGCTCCAGGTTGACCTTGCCATTCCTTGTCTTGTAGCTGCATCATTCCAATCTTTATCTCTGTCATCATAGGGACTTTTTTTTTTCATCTGTACACCCTCATATAACTTTCTTATAGGGGCACCAATTGCTGAATTTAGGGTCTGCCCTACCCACTGTGACCTCATATTAACTAATTACATCTTCAAAGACTCTATTTTCCAAAATAAGATCACATTCTTTGGTCCTAGGTAGATATGAATTTTGGAGGAACATTATTTAACCCCATATATTAATATTGAAGTTGTCATTTTTCTTTATAGAGCTAGTGTAAATTTTAATTTTCTTTATATTTACCCATATTTTGCTATTTTTTTCTTTGTTATAAGTGGTGGGGTTTTTTGTTATATTTTTTAGTGTCTGTATTTAACTTGCATATATTTAATATGTATCCATTTACTTAATTTGAAGAGTTTATTGTTTATACAATAGTTGTATAAAATTATACAATATTACTTGTAAATAATGTTAAATTTTCTTCTGTTTTTCAAACCTTTAGCTTTTAAAATAATTTCATTGAATTATAACTGATATGTAAAAAGCTTCAAAATATTTAATGTATACAACCAATGAGTTTAGGAATATACACCTGTGAAAACATCACCATATTCAAGGCCATAGACATATCTATCACCTTCCCCAAAGTTTCCTCCTTCTCCTTTATTATAATGATTGTTATTCTTTTGTGTGTTAAGAACACTTAATGTAAGATCTATAGTGTTTTTTTAAAGGTTTATTTGTTTATTTTGAGAAAGAAAGAAAGTAAAAGGCAGACAGAGAAAGAAAGAGAGAATCTCAAGCAGGCTCCATACTGTCAGTGCAGAGCCCTACTTGGGGCTCAATTCGATGAACCATGAGATCATGACCTGAGCCAAAATCAAGACTTGGCAACTTAGCCAGGTGAGCCACCCAGCACCCCTAAGATCGATACTCAGAGCAAAAAAATGTTAAATGTGCAGTACAGTATTGTTAGCTGTAGACACTAGGTAATACAGTAGATCTCCAGAACATATTTAGCTTACATAACTGAAACTTTGTACTCTTTAACTATCACCTCCTCATTTCCTTCTTCTTCAACAGCCTCTGACAGCCAACATTCCACTCTCTGCTTCTATGAGTTTACTATGTAGATTAATATGTAAATGAAATCATACAGTATTTTTCTTTCTCTGTCTGATTTACTTTACTTAACATACATTCTGCAGGTCCATCTATGTTTTTGAAGTGGAAGTATTTCCTTCTTTTTTTAAGGCTGAATAATATTTTATTATATGTATATACTACATTTTATTTATCCATTTATCCATCAGTATATATTTAGCATGCTTCCATATCTTGGCTATTGTGAGTAATCCTGCAATGAACATGGAAGCAGAAGTATCTCCCCAAGATCCTGATTGCAATTCTTTTGGGTAAATACCCAGAAGTGGGATTACTGGATCATGTGGTAGTTGTTTGTTAGGATGGCTGTACCAGTTTACATTCCCATCAATAGTGGACAGCTTTGCTTTTTCTCTACATTCTTGCTGATACTTCCTATCTTTTGTGTTCTTTTTTTTTTTTAAATAACCATTCTAACAGGTATAAGATGATGTCTTCTTATTTTTGATTTGCAATTCCCTGATAATTAGTGACGTGGAGCCGTTCCTTATAAACCTACTAGCCATTTGTATATCTCCTTTGGAGAAATAATTAGTTCAGGTCCTTTTTCATTTTTATTGGCTTATTTGGTGTTTTGCGATTGAGTTGTAAGAAGTTCTTATATATTTTAGATACTGCCTTTTTATCAGATATATGGTTTACACATATTTTCTTTTGTTCATAGGTTGTCTTTTTATGTTATTTCCTTTACTGTGCAGAAGCTTTTTAGTTCAATATAATCCACTTATTTTTACTTGTTTTGCCTAAGCTCTTGGTGTTATATCCCAAAATTAATTGCCAAGGCCAGTGTTTATAGTTTCAGGTCTTATGCTTAAGTTTTTAATCCATTTTCAGTTGATATGCATACATATAAAAATCCTCAAAGTTAGTTTTATTTTTGGTTTTGTTATTTAGAAATAAAGTATAAATGTGAGAGTTTTCACAGTGCTTTCAATAAACTTGCTATATACACTTAAAACATTTTAAGAAAACATTGCTGAAATTGTCCTATTTCTTTACTAATTCCATTGCTTTTGAGACTACTTTTCTGTCACATCACGGGATTTTATAAGAGGACTAGTCTGGCCATTGTGCTGGCCTGCCATTTTATAATAAAAGGAAATTAATATTCAGAATAATATATATTTATTAATGACAACATAACTTGTGATTGATACCAATGATCTGATACCAAAGAGCCTAATTTCTAGTTTACTATAAAATACATTTTATTAATCTAGACTGAAAATCCAAAGCATTTATATAACAGCTGTTTGCTACTCAGTTTCATGTTTAACATCTTCTTAATCAGCCTATGTAATACGTATACATAATATCTAGCATTGGCCAAAAGCACGTGCTAGATTGCTTTTATTCAGGCATATCTTTAAAAAAAAGGAAATTGTTTACTGAAGGAGAGAAACAAGCCTTCCTCCTCCTCAGGACATTAAATTGGCACTTTCTAATCCTAATAAATGCTTATTAGATTGCATTAAATTTCTTCCTATATATGGCATGGTTGTTTGTCAATAAATGCATGTAGAAATGTTAAAAAATAATTGGGATTTTAGTAAAATTATATTCTGTCTTAGCTGTGCTTCTAAATAAGAGGTAAATACTATGAATGGGAATCAGAATACTTCCAAGGGTACGAGGAATCTTCTTAATGGTTACTAAAATTTCATGCTTTTCCAACTAATATGCATACCTGCAGATAACATTTGCAATCTCTTATTGGCCATATTTGGTAAACGAGAGCAATTTCAGTTACTATCTTTGCAATTTGCAAAGGCCATTGCTACGTTTTATGCCTATTATTTTAATTCACTTGTGTTTTAAAGCCACATTAGGTTTACAACAAAGATAATATGTTTTTATGCCCTTTAAGTTTAATAAAATTTACTTATCTATGAGTATTTACTTTAGAGATGTCTATATTGGTAGTTTGGCAATTGGTAGCACCTATTTTGAAAAGCAAGATTTGCTATATGAGTTAGATAGAGCCAGAACTATATCATAGGAACTTTTATAATCTGCTGAAGAAGACCTGTAGGCAGAAGTGGTATTCTTAAATACCTATACCTGAGTCTTAATTAGGTGTCTTGTTTTTTAAATAATATTCTCTTCACAGATATTTTATAAAATCAGTAGATACATTCTTGATTTTGGAAGCACAGAGTGTCTACTCTCATGTTTCTTCCCAGAATTTATAACTCCTACTTTTAATCTAAACATTATCAAAATTCTGAATGTGAAAATAAAGATTTAAAGAGGATTGTCTGAATGGCATGGATTTAGGTATTCTGCTATACCTTGGAATACATGGCCTTAACTTAGAATACATGGCCTTTACCATGTACATAAGTATGCTTGAAATTCTTCAAGTCCCTAGATTAGATAGATTATAAACACTGCTGGTAACCATGCACACCAAATATTATGAACGATTTCAAGGAAAGTGTATATGATTTTATTTATTTACTTATTTATTTACATTTTAGGGAATGAGAAAGTGTGAGTGGGGGAAAGGACAGAGGGAGAGAGAGGGAGAATCTCAAGCAGGCTCCACACTCAGCACAGAGCCTAGTGCAAAGCTAAATCCCACGACCCTTGAATCATGACCTCAGCCAAAATCAGGAGTAGGACATGCAACCGAGCCAACCAGGCACTCCTTTTTTCAATTAATTAATTAATTAAATGTGTTTATTTATAAAGTTTTTATTCATTTATTTTTATTTTAGAGAAAGTGTATCTTAACTTTAATTGGATTATTGCCTAAAAGAATATCAGTCATATTTCCATGCTAAGAATTCCTAAATTCCTGTGTCTCTTGCCTAGATCTTTACAGTATGACTTATTAATTATTCACTTGATAATTTGTAAATAAAATATGAACTGTTGAGAATCAGGATTATAGACCAATGCTTCCTTATATTCACATTAGAACCACTTGGGTGATTTCTTAAAATAATGTATCATCAGGTTTTATCCTTAGTGTTTGAATTAGAGAACTGGGATGAAAATTAGTTATCTGTATGCAAAAAGTGTGCTGAAAAACACTGATTTATGCCATGGACACAGCAGGAAAGTATGACTTTGTCAAGATTTGGAACAGAAACAACTGATGATGACTCTTTCATTCTATCATTGAGTAGTATCTGTTGAGCCCTATGATGTACATATAATGAAATTTCAATATTAAACTCCTTGTGTTCTCCTTTAAACCACCTCATGACCAATCTAGTTCAAAGCCTTCTCTAGGAGACTTGAAACCACAGAATGGAAAGGCAATTTACCTTCTCTTCTATATGAATAGAAACAGGGCAGAATTAGAAGGCTCTAAGTGTTCCACTGTGCATGCAGTATTGTTTTAATTTTAATCTCATAGTATGAATTAGAAAACTGAATGACTTTCATGAAAAGATGATAAAGGATTCCATATAACACCCGGTGCTCATCCCCACAAGTGCCCTCCTCCATGCCCATCTCCCCCCTCCCAACTTGACAATAAACTATTTGTAAAAAAATAAAAAAATTTGTAAGTATTAATAACAATTACTTGTTATTAATAACAATTACTTGTTATTAATATTGTGTAATTAAACAAAACCACAAGAATCAACGTGTAATAAAAAAAGATGATAAAAGAAAATAGGAACTGCGTATATCTATTAAGAAACATATATATGCTATGTATATATATATATATCTATGCTATGTGTATGTTTTTAGAACTTGCTTGTACTTGTAAGAAAATAGAAAAAGAAAATATTGGTCTATTATCTTCATAAGCCTCTTCTACAAGGATGACCTTCCATTCACTTATCCTATAGAATGTAGATTTCTAACTCGTCCCTGAATCAGCATTCTGGGCATGAAGTGCAAGAATCCCCATTTTTTAGTAAGTACTTCAGATAAATCTTGTTCTCACTCACAATATGAGTACCACTGTCCTATTGAGCATACAGTGTTCATTTTCTTGAAAGCCATATATCGATGAAAACCACTATCATGATAGTTTTCAAAAACCTAATGTGAGCAATACATGCTTTGAAAATTATCATTTTTAGGTGGTACATAAAGACACCATTTGTCTAAGACTGTGGTTTAAACCAATCTAACAGACTAAAGTCATTTGCTCGTTGGCTACTCATTCATAGTCTAAGTTTTTTATACTTGATTCTTGAAAAGAAGAATATTTTTTCATAAGCAATGTCTATGTCATAGGTTTATTTTTTATTTTTTAAAATGTTTTATTTATTTTTGAGAGACAGAGAGAGACAGACTGTGAGCAGGGGAGGGGCAGAGAGAGAGAGAGAGAGATACAGACAGACAGACAGACAGACAGAATCCGAAGCAGGCTCTAGGCCCCAAACTGTCAACACAGTGTCTGATGTAGGGCTTGAACCCACAAGCTGTGAGATCATGACCTGAGCTGAAGTCAGATGCTTAACCAACGGAGTCACCCAGGCACCCCTCCATGTCATAGGCTTATAAAATAATCAGTAACATTATTGAATAAAAATGTCACTTTATTATATCAAATATAAAGGTCAGTAATACAAACATTAAAGTATATATACTAAAGCCTCAAAGAATTAAAGATTTTATTAGAGAGAACTTTCTTTAGTAGCTATTTTTCTTCTGAGTTAACTTGCACAAATGAGATTTACATTTATTTTTAAATTGTAATACGAAAATAATTTTTTAATGTTTTATTTATTTATTTTTTTCTGACAGAGAGAGACAGAATGAACAGGGGACGGTTAGAAAGAGAAGGAGACAGAGAATCTGAAACAGGCTCCAGGCTCTGAGCTAGCTATCAGCACAGACCCTGACACAGGGCTCAAACCCACAAACCATGTACACGGGGCTCAAACCCACAAACCATGAGATCATGACCTGAGCCAAAGTCGGATGCTTAACTGACTGAGCCACTCAGGCACCCCTGTAATATGAAAATAAAAGTTGACATGTTAACATTTCATTTATCATGAGTGGGATCATTTACATCTCAATTCAGATTTCCATATATTTTTCTATAACACTAGAATAATAATTGTTTACCAGTTATCTATATCCCTGGAAATTAGGACAATTTGCAAACTAATTGTTCTTAACTTTGTCTTGTCAGTGATCTTCCATCTCCAAGAAAGAAATTTGTGAAACTTTAAGTTATGTTAGGAACAAGCACTATATTTGTCTTTGTTAGCTTTATTTGGTTTGTATGCTTGAAAATGATACCAACTAGGGGCACCTGGGTGGCTCAGTCGGCTAAATATCCATCTTCAGCTCAGGTCATGATCTCATGGTTCTTGGGTTCAAGCCCTGCATCAAGTCCCATGTCATGCTCTGTGGTTATAGTACGGAGCCTGCTTGGGATTCTCTCTCTCCCAATCTCTGTGTCCCTCCCCGACTCGTGCTTTCTTTTTCTCTCAAAATAAATAAACTGTAAAAGAATTTTTAAAAAGAAAATAAATGAAGTCTACTCATAAAATATTTACACATACAGAAAAGTGCAAAGACAAAGATAAGAACAACAAACCCCTAAAAATCCCTCCAACCCAAAATAAGTCTTTTTCACAGCAAAGTGTGTTCTGGATAAATGGCAGGAGCACATGTTGATAACCCTGTCTTTCTTTCTAAATTTCCTCTCGGAAATTATAATTGCTCAGGTAACCTTCTTGGCAGGCCTGAGGGATTGTTTGAGCATACAATTTTTTCTCAAGCTTTAGATAAGAATGCAGGTAGGAGAGTGATTTGTTCTGGTGCCAGAACAAATGGAACTATGGAATGAGCTGTGGAGGAGAGGACTTGACTCTCTCAGAATTAAGTTCAGAGCTTACAAGTCACAGTTTCCTGATAGAGCAAAGCCTGCCACACCCTGGCATGTGAGCTAAAGGACCTTTAGATTTAGACGGGCCATCCAATTCTGTCAACTCTGGTAGGACTGAAAGGGATTGCTCTGATAGATGAAATTTCTTTTAATGTTTTTAATGTAAAAAAAGTACACTCCCATGGATACTGTTAGGATAATTCCTGGGGACCATGCCCATACCAATCCATGGTAATATGAAACCTGATAATTTTGCTGATCTGATCCATGAATATGACCTCACATTATAAGTTTAGTTTGCATTTTTCAGATAGTGAACTTTTATTTGAATTGTTTTCTCTAAAATCTACATATTTGGACTTTCTTTCACCCTGCCTTTGGTGAATGCTGACCATTCACCAAATGGATGTAAATAGAATGTAAATAGGACATGCATGTCTGACAGCTGTTCAACATCAGGCCAAGCTCTGTGTCATTCAGAGCAGCCAAGCAAACACATGCTGTTGAAATCAACAATCAGGCAATGCCCTAGTTATTGTCTGCTTGGGCCTTGAAGTACATTATTTGCTCTTTTCTGCTCTGATCTGTGCCTCGGGAGGTTGATGATATGTACTATCTTGCATCATCTGACCCCGCCAGCTCTCTGTTTCAATTTAGGTTTGGCCAAAAAAATATTTCTGGGAGCAGGTGGGGGATGGAAACACTTCTCTCAGTCTCCTTGCCCCTTTAGCTCTTGGCAAGGCAGTAGCTTTTAGCTGCTAGTCTCTGGGCACTTTACCAGTCTTGGTGAGTCCCTTGACCCCATCTCAAACCCTGTAAGCAATCTATCCATTAAACTCTCTCTAGTTACCACTCCAAGAACACATTTATGTCTTGCTTGACTCTGTCGGATAGAGGCAGTCAGGACAGATTTCTCAGAAAATATTTGATAGAATCTTACTTTTGAATGATGCCAAAATCTGAAAAACAGTGAATTCCTTCTTAATACAGGTCATTGGTATAGTGACTAAAAACTGTTTTCAAAGAAAGAAACAAGTGTTTTTTTTTTTCAAAAGGAAGCCATTGTTTTCTTCAGTTTTATAAATCATCACTATCTCTCAGGTCTCCAATGATTACTTGTAAGGGTAATCATTAGAAATTATATTTTTCTCCCTTCGGACTTGGGCAATGATCTGATACATACTATCAATAAAATACATTAGTTGCCAATTATCTCAGGAAATGATTATCTCAGGAAATGATTCAGATACAGAATGATTCTGAATAAAGATTGGGTACAGTATGAAGTAGAAATTGTGGTTCTGAACTCAAATAGGAATTTCCAAAATAGATGAGGTAAAATATTAAGTAAGCTCTAGTTGCTAATGGAGACATCTAATAAGCTGTATGCAAGAAAATGCACCCAAGTGTACACATTTTACCATTAAACTTTCACAATAACCTTAGAAGTTATTAATATCTCCATTTTACTAATAAGCAAGCTGTGCCTTGGAGATTTTTTTAATGTACAGTCAGTCAGCATGTGGCAAAGCTGAAGTTTAAACTCATTTTAGTCTGACTTATGTGGTAGCAGGTATTATGAAAACTTACGCTATTTTCCTTGAAGTCAAAAATAAAGTCTAAGGAATCAACAGTACTTCATAAAGTCTAAGGAATCAACAATACTTCAGCAGTATTAACTTTTAAAATTCACTCCAGAATTCTCTAATCGCCCTTATTTTTCACTTTTGATTAGAAAATATTAATTCATTTGTCTGTTGTTACACAATTAACTACCATAGACTTGAACGTTTTAAAACAAATGTTCTAGGAGTGCCTGGGTGGCTCACTCGATTAAGAGTCTGACTCTTGATCTCAACTCAGGTCATGAATTGCAGCTCATGGGTTCAAGTCCCACATCAGGCTCTGTGCTGGCAGCATGGAGCCTGCTTGGGATTCTGTCTCTCCGTCTCTCTGCTCCTCCCTCTCTCTCTCTCTCTCTCTCTCTCAAAAAAAAAAAAAAAAAAGAAAGAAACTTAAAAAAAAAGTAAAACAGGCATTCTATTTTTGTCATGATTTTGTCTTATAAGAAATTGAGACAGGATCAGCTGGGTAGTTAGATTCTATTCTATGTGGTGTTATCTGGAAAAGTTGGAGTTGGAGGATGCACTTTCAAAATGACCTTTTCACCTACATATTTCGCATTTCAGTGCTTCTTGTCTTTTCTTTCCCTCAAAATAACTCCTCACAAATAATAGTCTTAAGGCATTCATGGTTCTTCTATGGTAGCCTCTAATAGACCAAGGTATAAGCTGCTGATATTCTTAAAGATATGCTCAAAACTGGCAAAGTGTCACTTCTACCATGCACTACTGACTAAAGCAATTATAGGCTAACCCAGATCCATGGAAAGAGAAAATAAATTTTACCTCTCTCAATGGAAAGCATGTCAAATAAAATATGGCCATATTTAATCTATCATTTTTTACTCTGGCATCTTTAATTTTTAACTATGTCTTTAATGTTTAACCCAATTCAGGTATTTTGATTAAAACTTTGTAGTTTTGTCATATTAAATTCCTCACAGTCTTTTTAAGGAAACATTTTTTAAAAATGTACAGAACTTTTTTTTTTTTTTTTAAATTGCTGCTTGCCTTAAATCACTATTATGGCACTGCTGGTGTTTACAGCAAATATTCACTCTGATAAATATTATGATTTTTAGTTTTAAATTCAGGAAGCACAGGCTCTGAAATTACATAGTTTGTAAATGGAAGAATCATAAGGGATTTGATAGCAGTTTTGCCTGATCTAACACTTGTCCTTATATTCTCTAAGAATGCTTAATCACTTTCCTGGTAAGATAATACCAGCAATATGCAATCTTCAAGGTAGTTTTAATTTATTGTATTTTAGTTTGCTGTTTTTGAGCCCTTAAAAGCATACACCTTTTTTTCTTTCACTTTGTGCATTTTTATGTATTTTGTAAGAATACAAAATACATATTTTGTAACTGTATCAGTGAGGCCCTGCAGGAAGCAGACACCAAGATGGTATTAGATATGTAAGAGATAAGATATTGGGGGAACACCTATGCAGGAAATGGGAAAGATCAAGAAGGCAGGGACTGCCTTCATAGTATGGTACAGTTAAGGCACTTATGAAAGAAAAGGAAGAAGGATTGAGTGTAAGAAGTCTTGAGTCAACAGTGCCATTCTGAGAAAGTTAGCTATGGTAGTAGGGAATATTCAAGCAAAGGTTACCCACTGGAGGTACCTACCTACCCATGTTGGGCAGGAATTAGCCAGCTTTAATATCCCCTACCACCCTTCATAATTGGCTAAAGGCAGTCTGGAATCAGTGTAGCCTCATTATAAGCACTATTTTGGTCCAAAAGGGAGTCAGCTGAAGACTGTCATAAAAATATGTTTCCTGTAGCAGGTTCTTTTGAATAAGACCTGAGTAGTGTGTCTCCATGGTCATCAGCGTCCTTCCCTTGCTCCACATAGATCCACTGCTCTATGTGTTTTTGGGAAACAACTCCTTCATGGTTTTCATGGACCTTTCTTTTGGAGGGACATCTTAAAGAAAGACATAAGTGGAATGAACTACAGCCTCCCATCACTGCATTTGGTCTCACAGCTGTAGCTGGTATTATACTCCCCACCCCCCTCTGCCTATTCTACATTCCTCGTAATCTTTCATATCACTTTGCCAGGTAATGGAGGTATCCCCGGTGGCAAACCCAAATCTTCATTCCTCAGGGGTCAGAATGTGTGGTAATCATTCCTCAGGGATCTGGCCACATAGTAATCATAATTTCTTGGACCAAGCTGCTGCACATGGTCATGGGCAGTTGTATAACTGTAATAACTGTCAGAGAAATCCAAAAAGTTACTCAAGGTGATCATTTGAATTCCAGGTTTATTTCATTATGTAGTTCTTCTTCACATCATTCCACTAACCAGGGTCACTAGTCCTGTCAAGATGGTAAACCCTTTTTTCATTTAAAGTTCAATGGGGCTCTTGCTGTGCCTTGACAGAAGTATACCCTTCTGAGGGCTAGATCCAATTCTTCAGAGCAAAGATTGGCACGGACAAGTACCTCAACAGATTACTGGGAATGAAGATAAATTGAGCCACTCCTACTTCCACCATTTGATACCTTAGCACCGTGTGTTCTTCTTACTGGGACATAGAGGTCTCTGATTTAATGCACATACATCACCTGCAGTATGGCTCCCAATCCTTGCAGTGATGTGTCTGCTTCTAAGGGGAAACTTATGCTGTGCTCTCGCAGGCTGCTATTGTGTTCTGCGGCTCCTGGATAGTATAGCACTTGACACGACCAGTTGGTCTCATGGTTGTGATCTCATTCTCATAACTCTTCACTGTTAAGTGAGTCCCCTTCTTAAATGTTATATTTTGTGGAATTCCACACCTGTAAATCAGGCAATTCTTTAAGGCATAAACAGTCATGTAGAGTGAGGTTCCAAAAGCAAGAAAAGCAAGCTCATATATAGAATAGGTGTCTATGTCTGTAGGGAAAAACTGTCCTTATAGATAAGAAAGGAGACCAATGTATTTGACTTGTATCTCAATGTCTGGTTTTTGTTTCCTCAAGAGTATTACCATTTTATTGGCTTGGCACTGGTTTCCATTGCTGGCAAGTGGGGCATTCAAAATAACAATAGTTAGCTAGGTGTTCATTATGTTCATGAACCCATTGTACAAATTTCAGGATGATCAGTGAGGAAGGCTGGCTAATGCCAACAAGGTTAGTCATTTTGTCCACTTAGTGTTCAGTGACAATTCCTTGGAAAATGTTTTCTACTGGATATGACATTGGCATTCTGACATATCACATAGTGTTTGGGCTGTATTATAGGTGGTGAAAGTGTTGCTTCCAGAACCCAAAAAGACCTACAAAGCACTGAGCTTCCTTATTTGTGGCAGAGAAAGCTAAATGCACCAGTGTGTGTTTTACACCCTGATCATTTGACTCTTAAGTTCAATAAAGTGTCAAATTATTGAATTTTTTTAGAGAATACCTTATTAAGGTTGTTGATGTACCGACTAATTTTTGCTCATACTTCCAAAGAACATGATGCCATCAATATAATGGATCAGTGTGCTGTCCAGACAGCCCAGCTATCTCTTTGGATTATGAGGGCAAGCTAAAAGTGCTATGGGTAAAACTGTAAATAAATATTGTCATTTCCATGTGAATGCAAACTGTTTCTAACCCCCTTCTCTGATCAGAATAGAAAAGAATTCATGCCAAATCAATGGCAGTATACCATGTATCAGAGACCTTATTAGACTGCTCTAACAAGGATACAATACTGGCAGAGCAGCTAAAGTCAGAACTGATATTCAGTTAAGCATGCTGTAGTTTACAATCATTCTCCAGGCTCCATCTGGTTTTTACAGGGACGAGACTGGCAAATTTACTTTTTTTAATGTTTTTTATTTCTGAGAGAGAGAGAGGGAGACAGCGTGAGCAAGGGAGGGTCAGACCAAGAGGGAGACACAGAATATGAAGCAGGCTCCAGGCTCTGAGCTGTCAGCACAGAGCCTGGCACGGGATTCAAACCCAAGAACCATGAGATCATGACCTGAGCTGAAGTTGGACTTTTATTTATTTGTTTGTTTATTTATTTATTTATTTTATAAATAGTTTATTGTCAAATTAGTTTCCACATAACACCCAGTGCTCATCCCCANAAGAAGAAAAAAAGAAAAAAGGGAGGAGGGCAGCTCTCAAGCAGGGATGGGCATGGCGTGATCCAATGCCTCAGGCAAGAGTTCTGCCTTGGTGGTTGTGTGGAGGAGAGTGGCAGTGCTCCAGTCCCTTCTTGAACAAAGTGCTCTTCCTCGCTTTTTTGGGCGTGTAAACTCCCCGTGCCGGGGGTGCAGCCAAAGTTGGTTACGCTCTTTAACTCAGGCCAGTCCCAATCTCCAAATCCCAGTCCGCGCGCTCTGCTGAAATTGCCTTAGACACAGCTTCCCAGGCAGCCCCCTCGGGCAATTCCAGGCCCCCTGCCGAGCTCTGGGGGTGGAGTCAGAATCGCTGCTTCCTTCTCTGGGTCAGGCTGGCGACCATGGGCGGGGGCTTGCCTGCCAGTGCGCTGAGCCCGAGCCCGCTGGAGTGAGGTAAACCAGGTCCCTCTATGGCTCATCACCCAAAACACGAACTCACAGGCAAAAATCCCAGTTTTTAGCTCTTTGCCTTCCCTCTAGAGCCCCAGCCAGCCAGGAGCACAGACGCCCGGTGTCTGCGCGGCTCTTTCAGGGGCCCCAGCCGCCCGGGAGCTACAATGACGGCAGGTGCACCACTACTCAAGTCCAGCCCGCCAGGAGCCAGCACAAAGAAGCAGTCTGTGCACTCAGCACCCTCCCGCCCCCCGGGACCACTTGGCGCGAGGGGACTTGGCGTGCATGTATTTGGCAAGTCTTTCTATGCCCCGAGCGGAGGTTTTTACCCCCCGAGCGGAGGTTTTTCTGTTTTGGACTCTCTCTTTTTCCCCTCTCACTCCCCATAAAGGATAGAGGGGGATCGCCTCTGACCCTGGAGTCTCCGATCCCCTCCCAATTTTATCTTCCCCAGTTTGCACTCACGTTAGAAGTCTTTCTCAGTGGATTCTGCGTCCTTTTTCTCCCAATCTCTCAGGTTTTGTAAGGTTTCCGGTGGCTTCAGATCTTTTCTGTGTGATGTATGGGCGCGAGTGCAAGTACGGAGCTCCTTACTTCTCTGCCATCTTGCCCCCTCTCCCGCTGAGGTTGGACATTTAACCGACAGAGCCACCCAGGCGTCCCCAGACTGGCAAATTTAAAAGACGTATAATGGACTTCCTTACATGCTTCCTTTAGATATTTAAAGGTGGTACTAATCCCAGTCATTTTCCCTGGTATATATTGTTCTTGATTTACTATATTTTCCAAGGTAGGGTTGGGGAGTGAAGAGCAGGATTGCAGAGGCTTCTACTTAGTCTTTTGAACTATGATAACTCTTACTACATACCCCAAGTTTGTAGTAATTGCCAGGTTGTTGATCCACATTATAGATTCAGGCATCAGGGAAAGGACTACCTGATAGGTTCCCAGGCCTTGTAGATGTAGTCTGGAAATGAGACTTTATGCCAAATCCATTTATTACCTGGCATCTATAAGCCCCCATTCTATCTTTGGAAAAATAGGGGAAGCATGATAATCCTCTGGCTAAGCATATATAATTGCCAGTTCAGACCTTGTGTCCAAGTGTTCTCTAAGTAGCCCCCTTTCCTTAGTGTCAGTCACCTGAGTTAATGATTCTAGGTCCCTTTAGGGAAAGCCTTGGAGAATTGTTATAATACATACTTGCTTATATGTTAGAGGATCCTTCCTCCTAGGGATCTGGTCATTTCTTCAGTCCATGGGTTTTGAACTGAAAATTCAAGTTCAGAATCTGAACAAGGTATTGTGACTCTTTAGAATAAAAGATTTCAGCCTTCCACTTTTGGTTATGATGTTAGCTGTGTACTTGTCATATATGGCCTTCATTATTCACTCTGTATCCAATTGTTGATTTTTGTCATGAAAGGATGTAGAATTTTTTAAATACTTTTTCTGTGTTTATTGAAATGATCATATGATTTTTATCTTTCATTTTATTAACATGGTATATATCATATTCATTGATTTGAATATGTTGAATCATCCTTGCGTTCATACAATGCAATAACTAAAAACCCAAATAATCTGAGTAAAAATGGGCAAAGGACCTGAATAGACATTTTTTTCCCAAAAAAGATATATAAATGACCAATAGGTACATGAAAAGATTCTCAACATCTCTAAACAAAAGGTGAATTCATGTAAAACCACAACAAAATATCACTTCACATCTGTTAGAATGGCTGTTATTGAAAAGACAAGAAATAACCAGTGTTAGCAAAATTTTAAGGAAAGGGAACCCTTGTGCACTGTTTATAGAAATATAAATTGGTACAGTTATATGGAAAACAGTATAGAGGTTCCTTAAACAATTAAAAATAAAGCTCTCATATGATACACCATTTCCACTTCTGAATATATATCTGAAGGAACTGAATTTGCTATCTCAAAGAGATATCTGCACCCTCATGTTCATAGCATTATATTCACAACAGCCAAGACATGGAAATGACCTAAGTGCCCATTGATAGATGAATGAATAAAGAAAATATGGTAGATACATACAATAAAATATTCAGCCATTAAAAAATATAAATCCTTCAGTTTCCAACAGCATGGTTGGCTTGGAGGCCATTATGCCAAGTGAAATAAATCAGACCATAGGAAAGCAAATACCATATTTTCTCATTTATACATGCAATCTAAAAAAACCTGCACTCATAGAAGCAGAGTGTAATGATGATTGCCAGAGGCTTTTCGGTAGAGGAAATAGAGATACATTGGTTACACGTGTCCAATTATAAGATGAATAAGTTTTGGAGATTTAATCTACATTATGCTGACTACAGATAACAATACTATATAATATGCTTGAAAGTTGCTAAGAAATGAGATCTTAAATGTTTTTAATACAAAAGGTGTAATTATATGGAGTGATGGAGGTGTCAACAAACATTAAATTGGTAATCATTTCACAGTGATTCACATGACACATATCATATCACATTATTCACTTTAAACTTCCACAAACTCCTGTCAATTGTATTTTAATATAGCTGGGGGAAAAAAGAAACTATACCAGCTCTGTATAGTCTCCTTTAGAAAATCTAAAGAGAAGGAATACTTTCTAAGTCATTCTATGAGTCCAGAATTACCCTAATAGCAAACTCAAAGACAATACAAGAAAGGAAATCTATAGACCAAAACCTCTCATGACCATAGATGCAAACACACTCAATAAAATATTAGCATATAAAATCCATAATGTACAAAAATAATTATTTTTTAACGTTTATTCATTTTTGAGAGACAGAGAGACAGAGTGTGGGCAGAGAAGGGGCACAGGGAGGAGACACCGAATCTAAAGCAGTCTCTAGGCTCTGAGCTGTCAGCACAGAGCCTGATAAACTGTGAGATCATGACCTGAGCCAAAAAAGGATTCTTGACTGACTGAACCACCCTGGTGCCCCCAAAATAATTATATATGATTACTAAGTGAAATTTTTATTTCAGGGATGAAAGGATTGTTCAGCCTTAAAATATCCATCAGTGTAATCTACCAAATAAATAGGCTAAATTAAAAAAAATCATATAATTATATCAATTGATGCAAACAGTTGGCAAAATTTAAAACATACCCATCATAAANAAGGTCATAAATTAAAAATAGTAATTTCCTTAATTTTATAAACCATTGATATACATCCTATACTTAATACTTAGTAGGAAGAGATAGGACACTTTCACTCTAAGATCNTATAAGGGTAATATACAAAAACCAGTTGGGTTCTTATATATCAGCAATGAGCAATTGGAATTTGAAATTAAATATATTTATATAGTATATATGTATATATATAATCACACCAAAAATACTTATGTGTAAGTTGAACAACATATGCACAAAATCTATTATGTATCTACAGAAAACTACAAAACACTGATAAAATAAATCAGAGAATATCTAAACAAATGTAGAGATAAAGCATGGTTCATGGATTTGAATTCAATATTGATGTTAGTTTGTCCTAACTTGATCTGTATATTCAAAGTATCCCTGAGCACCTGGGTGGCTCAATTGGTTGAGAGTCCCACTCTTGGTTTCGGCTCAGGTTGTGATTCCAGGGTCATGGGATTGAGCTTCACATTTGGCTCTGTGCTGAGTATGGAGCCTGCTTAATATTCTCTCTCTGTCTTCATCAGGCCCTCTCCTCCATTTTCACTCTCTCTCCAAAGATATTAAAAATAAAAACAAAGCATTCTCAAGAAATCTTCAGCAAGATATTTTATAGACAATGACAAACTGATTCTAAAGTTTATATGGAAATATGAAAGACCTCTAATAACCAACACAACACTAAAGAACAACAAAGTTGGAAGACTCACATTAGTCTATTTCAAGACATATTATAAAGCTACAGTAATCAAGACAATGTGATATTAGCAAATAAATAGGCATAAAAATCTATGAATTAAAAAAATTAATGTTTTTTATTCATTTCTGAGAGAGAGAGACAGTGTAAGCAGCGGAGCGTTAGAGAGAGAGGGAGACACAGAATCTGAAGCAGGCTCCAGGCTCTGAGCTAGCTGTCAGCACAGAGCCTGACACGAGGCTGGAACCCACAAATCATGACCTGAGCCAAAGTCGGACGCTTAACTGACTGACCCACCCAGGCACCCCTATTTATGAATTTAGAATTCATAATTCTAATTTCATAATTTAGACCTCATAGATTGAAACAAATATAGTCAATTTTTTTTGACAAGGAGCAAAGGCAGTTCAATGGAGAAAGTAGTATTTTCAGCAAATTGTACTACAATCATTAGATGCCAATACGAAAATTAAAAAAAAGAAACAAGCAAAACAACAAAAAGAAGCTAAACACATACTTGACTCTTTTCACAAAAAATAACTCAAATGCATTTAGACCTAATTGCAAAATATAAAATTATAAAACTTCTAGAAGATAACAGAAGAAATCTTCATAATCTTAGTTTTGATGATGAGTCTTTACATACAATGCCAAAAGCACTGTACTGTCAATGAAAGAAAAAATTGATAATTTGGACTTTATTAAAATGTAAAACTTCTGCAATATTCACTATTAAAAGAATCCAAAATAGCCCCAAAACTCAGAAATATTTATCTTATAAATGACTTGTATTGAAAATACACAGAGATCCTTTTAAAACTTAACAGTAAGAAAACAACTTAATTTCAAAATGAGTAAAGGATCTAAACAACAAAAAATATGCAGACTGAAAATAAGAAAATGAAAAAATGCTTAACATCATTTGTCATTAACAGATGCAATTTAAAACAAAGAAATACGATTACACACTTATTAGAATGACTAAAATCCAAAAAAACCTTATAATACCAATTATTCGTAAGAATATGGAGCAACAGGAATTCTCATTCATTCTGATGGTGCAACCACTATGGAAGACAGTTTGAAAATTTCTTACAAATCTGAATGTAGTCTCACCATGTGATTCAGCAGTCATGCCCCTAGATATTGACTTAACTGATTTGAAAACTTATGTCCATACAAAATCTACATACAAATATTTATAGAAGTTTTACTCATAACTGCCAAAATTTGGTATCAACCAATAAGTCTTTCAATAGGTAAATGGATAAATAAACTATAGTGTATTCACGAAATAAAATGTTACTGAGAAATAAAAAGGAATGATCTGTCAAGCCATGAAAAAATATGAAAACATTTTCATGCATATGGTTAAGTGAAAAAGAAAAGTCTGAAAAGGCTCCATACTGTATGATTCCAGTGATACAACATTCTGAAAGAAAAAAAAAAGGAAAACCATAAAGATGATAAACACATCAGTGATTGCCAGGAATTTAGGGTTTGGAGTGCAGGGGAGAATTTAATAAGAAAAAGCACTGGGGATTTTTTAAGTGATGAAAATATTTGTATTATATGTATATATATATATANATATGATGCTTTGCCTATAACCTTATAACCCCCTATGTAAAACTAATGTATGCAAATTATTAAAAAATTATTTAGAAGTCTAGAGAACCCAAAATTAGGATTCCCAGTGTTATAAAAGAGCCCAACTATATTAAAAATGAATAAATAAAATACCTCCACTGAAGGTGGATAGGGAAAATACAGCTGACTTTGGAAAAGAGTATAGTCTGTAAGACTAAAGTCAAAATAAACCATACACAAAGACTGTACCCTAGTTGATAAAGTTGTTTCCCAAAGGTATAATTATTGATGATTCTAAAAACATTATTAGTATATACTAGAACTGAACAAAAAAGTAAATAAGTAGCAGATGATAGGAGCCAGATTTCTTAGTATTGGAGTGAGCAAAGGGAGGAAGCAAAGAATTGTCCATGTGGTAATGGATTAATGTGGGAGATTGCAGTATGAATGTATATGTAGCTTACTATAGATATAGATGGTTACATATAGAAATATTTATAGATACGTGTGTATATATATCTTAATATATACAAATACAGTTCTTGCTGTCAACTGAGAATCATGGAAAGTAAGACATTGAGTAGCAGCTAGTATACCTTGAGCCCAGACCTTGGTTTCTAATACCATTCTCCAAAACACAGAAGCAGGGCTCCTTGGAGAAATGGATGAATCTAGGATGAGGGCAGGAAATATATAAAATGAGCATGACACAAAGAAAGTTACAGCATCAAGAAAGTAAGGACGTACTAACACACACACACACACACACACACACACACACACACACTGATGAGAGTATGTCCAAGGGACACAGAAGCCAATTGAAAGAGTTCCCAATGGCTCAAGATGGGAAACTGTGAGCAGTAAAATAAAGTACTATTTGATTATAGCCCAAAGTATAAAATGATTATCTTTTGTTCACATTTATATAAATAAGTGATTGAATACATTAATGGATAGGGAAAATAGATAAATCACCTATACAGAATTATCCCAACTAATTTACATAGATATTATACCCTCAGAAATGTGGGGAATAACTTCCAATTCCATAATACAGCCTGTATTAGTGTTTTCCTTCTAAAGAATATACTTTAGAAGTGAGGGAATAGTAAATGGGAAAATAGTAAATTTCCAGTAAACAAACCTGACAAACTATACCTCATCCAAGTGATCAAGATCAATATCAATAGTGATTAGTCAGATTGACAGCCATTACCTTTGATATGATATGATATATGATGAGAATGACATTTTCCTTCTGTGACCTTCCTCTCCTAAACCCATAATTCCATTCTAACCATAAGAAAAGACAAAGCCCAAATGAGGGCCATTTTGCAAAATGATATTTAGAACTATTTTTATATAGTTTCTCTGAAAGGTACTGAAAAGTTCATCAAAAACAAGGAGAGTCTGAAAACTGTCACACTAAGTGGAGCCAAAGACATAATGAGTAAATCTAATAGGTTATCCTTGATGGGATTGTGCAACAACAATAACATATGACATTAGGTGAAAACTAAGAAAATACGAATTAAGTATGGACAACATGTAATAAGTAGTATCTCTATTCTTTCATTAATTGGGATAGAAATATGACACTACCATAAGATGTTAATAAATGGAAACTAAATATGGAAAACTTTCTGTAATATCTGTAAACCTAAAACTGTTCTAAAGCCAAAATCTAATTTTCAGAAAATGAGATGATAAAGGAATCAATTAAGCCATATGATGGCAGTGTGGGCTAGTAGTTTGGAGGTGGAAATAATAAGGTAGCAGTTTATGTATATCTTCCTGATTCTGTTTTAGGTGAGATAGTTTTCCCCTAATGACCCTTAGCAAAAGGTCTGTAATTTTAAAATGCCACTGATGGTAGAAATTTCTGAAGGATTTCTGAAAAACTGAATATCTGGGTTGTAAAAACATAGCCATTTAAAAACAAAATGGTGCCAGTGGGGATGCTTATTTAGGTCTGAGTCTGAGATTTTCAGGTACCTAAGAATTCTTTTCAGGATGCCTTGAGATCATTTCATCTTACAGAATATTTTATAATAGTATTTTTTAAAGGCAGTACTGTTACCACTCTTGGTGGGATATTTCTTTGTTGGTGGAAATGGCCTTCCCATTGATTAATTTTAAGTATCTCTAATCTTGTGTTAGTAAAAAATAGTAGCAACTTCACTCCTCTTTTAGAAGTTATGACAATCTAAATACACCTATTTTTTTAAAGCCCAAGGGAATGCTATTGTATATCTGCCAATATCGAAACTCTTTGAAGTCATAATTTTACTAAATTGAAGGATTAGAAAAGATAACATGTCCTCTGAAAGTACCACAAGGAAGGTAAGGAGACTATAATTGGGAGTTAATGTATTTTAGTATCCTGGATAGATAAACCTCCTACATTCCTATTAGTTCTAATTAATTCTAGTTCTCTCTGTGTACTTTATTTTTAATTTTATTATTATAATACTTTTCAAATACACACGGTTGAGATATTTTTACCTATGCCTTTTACTCTGAACAATAATAACTAGTGGCCTCATTTTATATATGTGCATGTGTGTGTGTGTGTGTGTGTGTGTATAATCTTTTGCTTAGGTCATTTAAAGCAAAATAGCATATATATGACTCCACAAACTTAAGCATACATTTATGTAATAAACAGCCATTTAAAAATAATGTTAGGGGAGCCTGGGTGGCTCAGTCGATTGAGCGTCCGACTTCAGCTCAGGTCATGATCTCGCGACTCGTGGGTTTGAGCCCCGCATCGGACTCTGTGCTGACAGCTCAGAGCCTGGAGCCTGCCGGATTCTGTGTGTCCCTCTCTCTGCCCTTCTCCAGCTTGCTTTCTCTCTCTCAGAAGTAAACATTTAAAAAAAATTTTTTTAATAATGTTATTAGTACCTATAATAATATTAACAGCATTTTCTTAATATTTCCTAATGTTCAGTCCATAATGAAATTTCCCCAATTGCCTCAAAGTTTCATTTAAGAACTAGATGGAATGAATCAAGTTTTTATGTTTTTAGTTTTAGTCTTTTTTAAACCTTTATTTTTTTAAGAACAGGTTTAGGTCACAACAAAATTGAGATATAGAGATTTCTCATAAGTCCCCTGCTTCCACTTGTACATACCACCCCGTTATCAACTTCTCCCATAAGAGTTGTACATTTATTACAATTCGCGAACCTACACTGACACATCATAATTACTCAAAATCCCTAGCTTACATTAGGGTTCACTCTTGGTATTGAACTTTTTATTGGTTTTGACAAATTTTATAATGATATGTATATACTATGATAATATACAGAACATATTTGCACCCTTAAAATCCTCAGTGTTCCACCTATTTATCCCTCCCCTCACCACAACCCCTGGAATTCACTGATCTTTTAACTGTCTCCATGGTTTTGCCTTTTCCACATATCATATAGTCAAAATCGCACAGATTAGTCATACAGTCACCTTTCAGATTTGCTTCTTTCATTTACTAATAGGATATATAATGTTCCTCTATGTCTTTTCATGGCTTGATAGTTAATTTCTCTTTTTTTAAAAAAGATAAGAATCATTTGTTTCATGAATGTAAACAAAATAATAAAGCAAATTAAATCGATGATGATGATGAATACATTTCTAATTTTATTTTTTAATTTTTTTTATTTTTTAAATAGTTTATTGTCAAATTGGTTTCCATATAATTCCCAGTGCTCATTCCCACAAGTGCCCTCCTCCATGCCCATCACCCCTTTCCCTCTCCCCCACCTCCATCAGCCCTCAGTTTGTTCTCAGCATTTAAGAGTCTCTCATGGTTGCCTCCCTCCCTCTCCCCAACTACTTTTCCCCTTCTTCTCCCCCACGGTCCTCCGTTAGGATTAAGTTCTTCCTAATCCTCCTATATGTGCAAACATAGGGTATCTGTCCTTCTCTGCCTGACTTATTTCGCTCAGCATAACATGCTCAAGGTCCATCCATGTTGCTACAGATGGCCAGATTTCATTCTTTCTCATTGCCATGTAGTATTCCGTCGTATAGATAAACCACATTTTCTTGATCCATTCATCTGTTGATGGACACTTATGCTCTTTCCATGTTTTGGCTATTGTTGAGAGTGCTGCTATGAACATTGGGGTCCATGTGCCCCTATGCATCAGCACTCCTGTATCCCTTGGGTGAATTCCTAGCAGTGCTATTTCTGGGTCATAGGGGAGTTCTATTGTTAATTTTTTGAGGAACCTCCACACTGTTTTCCAGAGGGGCTGTACCAGTTTACATGCTCACCAGCATCTAGAGTCCTCTGATTTGCTCATTTTAGCCACTCTGAGAGGCGTGAGGTGGTACCTCAGTGTAGTGTTGATTTGTATTTTCCTGATGAGAAGGGATGCTGAGCATCGCTTCATGTGTCTGTTGGCCATCTGGATGTCCTCTTTGGAGAAGTGTTTGTTCATATCTTCTGCCCATTTCTACACTGGATTATTAGTTTTTCAGGTGTAGAGTTTGGCGAGTTCCTTATAGATTTTGGATACTAGCTCTTTATCTGATATATCATTTGCAACTATCTTTTCCCATTCCATCAGTGCCTATTAGTTTTATGGATTGTTTCCTTTGCCGTACAGAAGCTTTTGATCTTGACGAGGTCCCAATAGTTCATTTTTGCTCTTGATTCCCTTGCCTTTGGGGATGTGTCAAGTAAGAAATTGCTGCGGTTGAGATCAAAGAAGTTGTTTCCTGCTTTCTTCTCTAGGATTTTTATGGTTTCCTGTCTCACATTCAGGTCCTTTATCCACTTTGAGTTTATTTTTGTGTATGGTGTGAGACAGTGATCTAGTTTCATTCTTCTGCATGTTGCTGTCCATATCTCCCAGCACCATCTGTTAAAGAGGCTGTTTTTTTTCCATTGGATACTCTTTCGTGCTTTGTCATATATTAGTTAGCCATGCATTTTTGGGTCCAATTCTGAGTTCTCTATTCTATCCCATTGGTCCATGTGCCTGTTTTTGTGCCAATACCATACTCTCTTGATGATGACAGTTTTGTAGTAGAGTATAAAGTCTGGGATGGTGATGCCTCCCGTTTTGGTTTTCTTCTTCAACATTACTTTGGCTATTCAGGGTCTTTTGGGGTGCCATACAAATTTTAGGATAGTTCTAGTTTTGAGAAGAATGTTGGTGCAATTTTGATTGGGATTGCATTGAAGGTGTAGATTGCTTTGGGTAGTAATGACATTTTAACTACATTTATTCTTCCGACCCATGAGCATGGAATGTTTTTCCATTACTTAGTGCCTTCTTCTATTTCCTTCATAAGTTTTCTATAGTTTTTATCATACAGATCTCTCATATCTTTGGTTGCGTTTACCCTAGGTATTTTATGGTGTTTTATGCAATTGTGAATGGGATCAGTTTCTTGATATCTCTTTCTGTTGCTTCATTGTTGGTGTATAAAAATGCAACTGATTTCTGTACGTTGATTTTGTACCCTGCAACGTGGATGAATTCATGGATCAGTTCTAGTCGGCTTCTGGTGGAGTCTGTCAGGTTTTCTATGTAGAGTATCATGTCAGCTGTGAAAAGTGAGAGTTTGACTTCTTTGCTAATTCTGATGCCTTTTAATTCCTTTTGTTGTCTCATGGTTGATGCTAGGACTTCAAGCACTATGTTAAACAACAGTGGTAAGAGTGGACATCCCTGTCATGTTCCTGATCTCAGGAGGAAAGCTCTCAGTTTTTCCCCATTGAGGATGATGTTTGCTGAGGGCTCCTCATAGATGGCTTTTATGATGACTTTCTCGAGGGTCTTTATTCAGAATGGATGCTATATCTTGTCAAATGCTTTTTCTGCATCTATCGACAGAATCATATGGTTTTTGTCTTTTCTTTTGTTGATGTGATATATCACATTGATTGATTTGCAAATATGCAAATATTGAACCAGCCCTGTGTTCAGGAATGAATCCCACTTGATCTTGGTGGATAATTCTTTTTATGTGTTGTTGGATTTGATTTGTAAGTATCTTGTTGAGGATTTTTGCATCTGTATTCATGAGGGAATTGGCCTGTAGTTCTGTTTTTTTGCTGGATCTCTGTCTGGCTTGGGAATCAGAGTGATGCTGGCTTCATAAAATGAGTCTGGAAGTTTTCCTTCAATTTCTATTTTTTGGAATATCTTGAGAAGAGTGGGTATTAATTCTGTTTTAAATGTCTGGTAGAATTCAGGGAAGCCATCAAGTCCAGGGCTCTTAGTTGTTGGGGGATTTTTAATAACTGATTTGATTTATTCACTCGTTATGGGTCTGTTCAGATTTTCTATCTCTTCCCGTGTGAATTTTGGTAGTGAGTGTGTGTTTAGGAATTTGTGCATTTCTTCTAAGTTGTCCAATTTGTTGGCATATAATTTTTCATAGTATTCCCTGATAATTGCTTGTATTTCTGAGGGGTTGGTTGTAATTTGTCCATTTTCATTCATGATTTTGTCTTTGAGTGCACTCTCTTTTCTTTTTGAGAAGCCTGGCTAGAGGTTTGTCAATGTTTACGTTTTCAAAAAAACAACTCTTGTTTTCATTGATCTGTTCAACTGTTTCTTTGGTTTCTATATTGTTTATTTCTGCCCTTATTTTTATTATTACTCTTCTCCTACTGAGTTTGGGTTGCACTTGATGCTCTCCCTCTAGTTCCTTTAGGTGAGCTGTCAGATTTTGCACTTGCGCTTTTAGTGATTTCTTGAAATAGGCCTGGAGTGCAATGTACTTTCTTCTTAGGACTGCCTTTACCACATCCCACAGAGTTTGGATAGTTGTATTTTTGTTTTTATTTGTTTCCATATATTTGTTCATTTCTTCTCTAATTGTCTGATTGGCCCATTCATTCTTTAGTAGGGTGTTCTTTAACCTCCATGTGTTTGGAGGTTTTCCAGACTTCTTCCTGTGATTGATTTCAAGTTTCAAAGCATTGTGATCTAGAAGTGTGCATGGTATGAACTCAATTCTTTTATATTTATTGAGGGCTGCTTTATGTCCCAGTATGTGATGTATCTTGGAGAAGGTGCCATGCACACTTGAGAAGAAAGTGAATTCCATGGCCTCAGGATGTAGAGTTCTAAATATATCTGTCAGATCCATCTGGTCCATTGCATCATTCCAGTCCATTGTTTCTTTAGTGATTTTCTGTCTATTTGATCTGTCCATTGCTTTAATTGGAGTATTGAAGTCCCCTGCTGTTAGCACATCCTTATCTCTAAGATCATTTCTGTTTGTGAAACATTATTTTATATATTTAGGTGCTCCCATATTCTGTTCATGGACATTCATAATTGTTCTTCCTGATGGATAGACCCTGTAATTATTATATAATGCTCTTCTTCGTCCCTTGTTATTTCCCCTATTTTAAAGTCCAGTTTGTGTGATATTAGTATGGCTACTCCAGCTTTCTTTCAACTTCCAGTAGTGTGATAGATATTTCTCTATCCCCTTACTTTCAATCTGAATGTGTCCTCAGGTTAAAATGAATCTCTTGTAGACAGCAAGTAAATGGATTTTTGGTTTTTTTTATCCATTCTGCTACCCTATGTCTTTTGATTGGAACATTTCGTCCATTTACATTCAGTGTTATTACTGAAAAATATGGGTTTAGAGTCCTTGTGTTCTTTGTAGGATTCATGCATAGTGGTGTATTTGGTACCAGTGTTCCTTGCAACAGTTCCCTCAAAGCACNTAAAGTCCAGTTTGTGTGATATTAGTATGGCTACTCCAGCTTTCTTTCAACTTCCAGTAGTGTGATAGATATTTCTCTATCCCCTTACTTTCAATCTGAATGTGTCCTCAGGTTAAAATGAATCTCTTGTAGACAGCAAGTAAATGGATTTTTGGTTTTTTTTATCCATTCTGCTACCCTATGTCTTTTGATTGGAACATTTCGTCCATTTACATTCAGTGTTATTACTGAAAAATATGGGTTTAGAGTCCTTGTGTTCTTTGTAGGATTCATGCATAGTGGTGTATTTGGTACCAGTGTTCCTTGCAACAGTTCCCTCAAAGCACCCCCGTCAGGATTTCTTGTAGGGCTGGTTTAGTGGTGATGAATTCTTTCAATTTTTGTTTATTTGGGAATACACTTATCTCTCCTATTCTGAATGACAGGTTTGCTGGATAGAGGATTCTTGCCTGCATATTTTTTTCTGTTCATCACATTGAAGATTTCCTGCCATTCATTTCTGGCCTGCCAAGTTTCAGTAGATAGGTCTGTCACCACCCTGATAGGTCTCCCTTTGTATGTTAGGGCCCTTTTTTCCCAAGCTGCTTTCAGAATTCTCTTTGTCCTTATATTTTGCCAGTTTCACTATGATATGTCGTGCAGAAGATTGATTCAAATTACATCTGAGGGGAGTTCTCTGTGCCTCGAATTTCAACATTGACTTCGCTCCCCAGGTTGGGGAAGTCCTCTGCTATAATTTGTTCAAGGACTCCTTCAGCAACTTTCCCTCTCTCTTCCTTTTCTGGGTTTCCTATGATATGGATATTGTTCCATTTGATTGTATCGCTGAGCTCTCGAACTCTTCTTTCATGTTCCTGGGTCAGTTTATCTCTCTTTTCTCTGTTTCCTCTTTTTCTATAATTGTCTTCTAAATCACTTATTCTCCTTTCTGTCTCTTCAATCCTTGCATTGGACACCTCCATTTTATTATGTATCTCATTTATAGCATTTTTAAAATTAATATAACTATTTTTGATCTCCATAGTCTTTGTAGCAATAGTTTCTCGGATGTCTTCCATGCTTTTTTCTTTTTTTTTCCCATACTTTATTCAAGCCCAGTGATTAATTTTATGCCTATTGTTCTAATTCTTGTTCAGATATGTTGCTTATGTCTGTTTTGAGCAGTTATTTAGCTGTCAGTTCTTCCTGGAATTTCTTTGGAGGACAGTTCTTCCGTTTTGTCATTTGGGTTAGTTTTGTATCTCTTGTTAATTTTAAAAGCTTGTTGTACACTCTACCCCTGTGAGTTCTGCTGTATTGAAGTGGGCTCTTTGACTGTTCATGGACTGTCCATTCAGGAAGTGTTCTTTGAATGGTATCTCTTGGTTTCTCTTGTTGAGAGTTTGGTTATTTTGTTTCCCTACTTGTAGTGGTATTTGTGACTCTCCACCATGTGTACTTTGGCTTGTTTCTTGAGGTAGCCTTGGAAAAAGAAAACAGACAACCACACAGGGACCAGAGGTACACAGATGCACAGACAAAACCAATAAACATGCAAACCCAGGTTCAGGTAAAAACAACAACAACACAGCTCTTTGGAGGGGATGGGGATGCTTTGGTGGAGGCAGCTCTCGCCTCCACTGAGTCCAGCTGGCTGCTCCCTGAGGCCCTGCCATGGTGGTTGTGGGGAGAAAAATGGTGTCGCCCCAGTCCCTTCTCAACCAAGCACTGCAAATCACTCCTTTGTGGCCGATCTCCCTGTGCTGAGGATGTAGCCAAGGTGGGCTCAGTTCTATGCCCCAGTCCCCACCTCATTTTTAGTCTATGGGCTTTGTTTATATCGCTGGAAACCGCCCTGCAGGTCGCGGCTTCCCTTCTGCTGGGGGTTGAGTGGGGCGTGGAGGAAATGTCACAGCCTCAGATCTGCTGGGATCAAGCAATGATACAACCTGGAATCTGATACCTCCAC
>NW_027532634.1:627019-684462 GCF_008692635.1 Crocuta crocuta | reverse complement strand
ACTCCACTATTTAATTTCTCTTTGGTGCTGAATAATATTCTGTTGTCTGGATGCAGTATAGTTTATTTACCCATTTACCTACTGAAGGGCATATTGGTTTCTTTCAGTGTTTGGCAATTACCCATAGAGTGGCTATAAACATGTGTGCAGGCTTATCTGTGAACATGTCTTCGATTCCTTTGGGTAAATACTAAGGAGTGCTGTTGCTAGATCACATGGTGAGTGTATATAGCTTTGTAAGAGGCTGTCAACCTGTCTTCCAAAGTGGTGCTACCATTTTGCATTCAGGTCACTAGTGAATGAGAGTCCTTTTTAAAAGCTTCATATTTTCATCAGCATATAATGCTTCACTCTTTTGGATTTGGGCTATTCTAATAGTTGTATAGTAGGATATCACTGTTGTAATTTGTAATTCCCTGATAACATATGATGTGGAGCATCTTATTCTTTGCTTATTTGCTTTCTCTGTATCTTCTTTGGTAAGGTTCTTGGTAATATATTTGTCTCACCCTTTAACTAAATTCTTTATGTTCTTATTGTTGAAATTTAAGTGTTCTTAAGATGACAGTCTTTCTTAGATGTGTCTTTTGAAAATATTCTCTCCTAGTCTGTGATTTATCATCTTTTTCTCTTGACATTGTCCCTTGTACAACAGAATTTTAAAAATTTTAATGAAGTCCAGCTTATCCAATATTTCTTTAATACTGTTGTGTACAAAAAAAAAATTGTTGTCATATCCAGGGTCATCTAGATTTTCTATGATATCTTCTGGGAGTTTGAAAGTTTTGTATTTTACATATATCTTTATAAACTATCTATTTTGAGTTAATTTTTTTAAAGAGTGTAAAACCATGTCTGGATTCTCTCTCTCTTTCTTTCTTTCTTTCTTTCTTTCTTTCTTTCTTTCTTTCTTTCTTTCTTTCTTTCTTTCTTTCTTTCTCTCTCTCTCTCTCTCTCTCTTTCTTTCCTTTTGCATGTTGATATTTAGTTGATCCAATACTATTTGTTGAAGACCTTATCTTTGTTTCATTGTATCAACTTTGCTCCTTTGTCAAAGTTCAGTAGGCTGTATTTATACAGGTCTATTTTTGGGCTCTATGTTCTAGTCCATTGATTTACTTATCTATTATTTTTCTAACATCACACTGCCTTTTTAAATTTTATTTTAATGTTTTATTTATTTCTGAGAGAGAGAGAGGGAGGGAGAGTGAGAGAGACAGCATGAGCAAGGGAGAGTCAGAGAGGGAGGAAGATACAGAATCTGAAGCAGGCTCCAGGCTCAGAGCTGTCAGCACAGAGCCTGACGCAGGGCTCCAACCCACGAACAATGAAATCATGACCTGAGCCAAAGCTGGACGCTTAACCGACTGAGCCACTGTGGCGCCCCAGTATCACACTGTCTTAATTATTGTCGATTTATAGTAAGCCTTAAAGTCAAGTAGTATCACTCCTCCGACTTGTAATTTTTTTTTAAAGATTTTAATTTATGATGTTTATTTATTTATTTATTTTTGAGAGGTTCATGGGGAGAACCAGACAGAAAGGGAGACAGGATCCAAAGTGGGCTCCACACTGACAACAGAAAGCCCCATGCAGGTTCAATGTTCTTCTCTTTAAGTATTGCTTTGGTCATTCTGAGTCTTTTGGTTTTCCATATAAACCTTAGGATCAGTTTATTGATATCCACAAAATAACTTGTTGGGATTTTTATTTGTATTGCACTGATTCTATAGATCAAGTTGGGAAGAATTGGCATTTTGACAATATGGAAATTTCCTGTCTGTTAGTATGGAATATCTCCATTTTTCCACTTCTTGAATTTTATTCATCAGAGTTATATAGTTTTTCTAATATAAGATGTATACATATTTTGTTTTATTTATGTGAAAGTATTTAACTTCCTTGGATGCTAATGTAAGTGGCATTGTATTTAATTTTAAATTCTACTTGTTCTTTGCTGGTATATAAGAAAGTGATTTACTTTTATATATTAACCTTGTGTTGTTCAGCCTTGCTTTAATTATTTTATTACTGCCAAGAGTTTTTAAAATCAATTCTTTAGGATTTTCTACATAGAAACATTTAATTCTTCCTGTACTATATGTATACACTCTATTTCCTTTCTAGTTTTAATGCATTCATTAGAACTTCTGGGATGATCCTGAAAAGCAGTGGGAAGAAGTGACATTCTTATCTTCTTTCTGATCTCAGTGGGAAAGCTTTGGATTTTCGCTACTAAGTTTGATATTGGGTGTATGTTTTATGTAGATATTCTTTATTAAGTTGAGGAAGTTCCTCTCTATTAGTTTATTGAGAGTTCTTATCATTCATAGGAGTTGGATTTTGTCAAATGCTTTTTATGCATCTATTGATGTAATCCTGTGATTTGTCTTTTTAGTCTGCTAATGTAATGGATTACATTAACTGATTTTTTGAATGTTAATCCAGACTTGTAAACCCGAGATAAATCTCACATTGTTATCATTATTTTTATATATTGTTGGATTTAATTTGCTAATACTTTGTTGAGGATTTTTGCTTTTATGGTCTGCAATTTTCTAGGTTTATACCATAAACATATATTAAGGAGATGCCTTTATTCCTTTTCCAGCATCTCTCCCCACCTACTTCTCTGCAAGGGGTGGGATGCTTATATGACTGGATGGAATCCCAAGATCATGGATTCGTCAACAACTAAGATCCTGGAGTGGTCTACAAAACTGTAAGATTATGAATTTGTGTTGTTTCATGCCATTATATTTTGATAATTTATTACAGCAGAAAGAGAAAACTAGTAAGGCATCACATTGGTGAATGTTCAGCTTGTTTCCCATTTTTTTGCTATTTTATATATTGTTGGGGACAGTGTTTTTACAAAGCATGGTAAGCTTTTGTCTTGAGTTTTGCATTATTTTATTGAGATATTTAGAAGTATAATAACTGAGTTAAAGTGTATTGTCCCATAAACAATAATAGAGGACAGTTGCCTTATATTCCAACCAGCACTCAGTATTATATAGTATGCTTCCAAAGTTCTATTAGTTTTTTAAGTGGAGATTTTCTATTTCTTTAATTTGCATTTATTTCTTTAAAATAATACAGTTTTCATATGTTGATTATTAATTAGTGTCTATTCTTTTATGAACAATCTATTCATGTTTTGTTTCTCCCTTCTCTCTTTTTTTAAAGTGGGTATCTCTTAGTTTCAATTAAAAATTTTTAAAAAAAGAAAAAAAATGATTTTAAAATATTACTACATGTTTGAATTATACATATATATTTTTAAATGTTTATTTATTTTGAGAAAGAGAATATCTGCATATGAGCAAGTGGGACAGAGAGAGAGGGAGAGAGAGAATCCCAAGCAGGCTCCAAACTGTCAGCACAGAGCCTGACTCTGGGCTCAGTCCCGTGAACTATGAGATCATGACCTGAGCCAAAATCAAGAGTTAGACGCTTAACCATCTGAGCCACCCAGTGGTCCCTGGAATTACATTTTGAAGTTAGTAAAGTACACATATATGCCAACATGTATATATTTTTAATCACGTTAAGAATAATATTTATTTTCCAAAATTTTCAAGAATGTATTTGCTTAATTTACTTCATGTCTGAACTCAAAATAACATTTACTTTGTGAATACAGAATTTTAGTAAAAGTGTTTCCTAGCTTCCAGAGTATTAATTTCTCAGTATATCCTCCATGGGTGTTTTAATCTTGATTCCTCTTGAAAGCAGAGCCTGAGATGACAATTGATATACAGATAACTGATTTGGGGAAGTGATCTTTGTGAGCTGAGGAATTAAAGAGGGTGGATGAGGACAGATGGAAACTAAGGGAAGGTGTATTATCCACTTGGTCAAGTGGTGCCCTATCCTCACAGGACCTTCTGAGGAGTGATCAGATTGTACATAAAGTGTCCAAAGAAATAAAAGTTAAAGCATTTTCCACCAGCACTCTGCACTTACTGAACATTGGCCCTGATGACCCCTACCATGTAGAAACACTTCCAGAGGCTCACCAGTGCTGAGCCTACTGCCACAGATCCTCCATGCCACAGTCTCACAGAAGTGACAAACAAAGCATGCCATTAAGGTGAGAGACCTAAGGTAAGAAACCACACACATCCATGTTATTCTACAGATAAGCCAATAAGCTCCAATGTGTCTTCCTAGGCCAATTTGAATTAAGGTTATGACTTTGGCAAGTAAACAAAATGATAAAAAGAGATACATTAAAAATTTGCTTTGATTTGGACAGATGACTTAAATAAATTCTGTGGCTAAAGATTTTCATTCATGAAATCTAATTTATAGGGTTGTTTTGATGATGAAATGAGCTAGTAGCAATATTACTAATACTGATGATAATATTATTTATACTTTTGAGAAGCAAATGATAACCATTACTATTTATTTTGAAAATTAAAGTGCTATTATGTAAATTTAAATATTTTCGGTAGAAGCAATAATCCACTTCCTTTAGTTATATTTTATTATGTTATTTAAATTATCTGTGACAAATACCCTTAATATGGATAGTAAAGTAACTGCTCAAATAATAGTTGTTCAATAAATACTTACTGAAATTCTGTATAACTAAGAATCTTGGTGATTAATGATAGAAAGCATAGTCTTTTGAGATCTTAAAATAAAGAGGAGGGATTGTTCACTCTTAAGTAAGCATGGTGCATACAATCTGTATGCATGTATCATTAAAGAGTTGCATGGATTGAAGTAGAAGATGATGCAAACAAGTTGAATTGGTGCTTTTTGTCATGTATTATTATTATTACGCTACGATATCCTTTTACTTTGGAAGAAGAAAAATGCAATTCAAAAGAGAATATTCCATAAAAGAGGTTCAAGAAGCCCACTTTTTCTTCTCTATTTCTAAATATTATTTAAAGTTCAAACTAATTTTAGTCTTTACAAATGCTCTAAAATAGAGAGCTCTGGATGTGATTCCACATTTAACAGGATCACCTAGAAATAAAAATCCTGACACCCAAGATAAATGAAAAACAAATAGAAAAGGCTACAGAAAGGGTCAGATCCATTTGATGTGTAGACAGTTTAAAGAATGGTAAGCTTTCTGGGTTTTTTAAAATTTCTTTTGAAACTATTGCAAACAAATTAACTTCTAAAAACATTTCTTAATTTTTTAATCAATGAATACAAACTCTATTATATATTATTTACTTGGTAACTGTAAAACACTCTAACATGATCATTTGTTGTAGAAAATAACAAAATACCTTAAATCAGTTTTGAAACTTTCATTGGAAAGAAATAACCAAAGCAGATATAACACGTAGCATTTAAAAAGTATAATGAGGTAAAATGTTCAGTAAACAAATGGCAATAATGAGGACATTTTGAGAAAATATTAAGTCCATTTGATATTTTTTATCTAAATGTTTCCAAATGGACATGTGCCCCCCCTGCCCCCACCACCACATAGATACAATATCTCTAAGAGGAAATTAAAAAGTATTTCAATTTCAATTTCAAATAAATACTGTGGAGAAAAGTTAATAGGTTTGTATATTACAAAAGAGCACGTTATTGATGAACGCATAATCTCTATCAACTCCTACATTTGATTTCTTTGTAATGCCTGATACCGACAGTCCAGAAAGAGTGATAGGTATATGATTAGGTGATTGTTTTACATGTCCTCTATGGAGGAGAAGTAGCAAATAAAGTTAGCACAATAACCCCTTGCTTACATAAATTTGTAAACTACTGGAAGAAATACAAAGCTACAAAAAATTCCATATTAAGAATGTGATATGATAAATATTATAATAAGGGCAAGTTTCTTAGATGGACATTGAGAAATATGACAAATCTGCCCGGGGACAATTTGGGAAATCCTCTTTGAAAATATCTAGTTTTAATTTAATTTCCAAATGCTATAAGTGAGGTGTTTTCAACTTCTCTTACCTATGTGTTAAAATTGTAAGTTAAGTCCAATTCTATTTAATACCAAAGCTCATACTCTTTATATTTCGATAAGAAGACATGAGAAATAAAGATCACCTTGGAAATAAAGAATCTCTGTCTCTCTCTCTCTGTGTCCTCTTTCTCTCTCTCTCAAGAATGATGCACAATAAAGATTGCTGGTCATCTTATGCAGAGGAAAGTGAGTCAAAGATTTTAATTAGACACTAGCTAAGAGGCTACTATGACCTCAGAGTCAAGTGACAAGATTATGCAAGACTGAAAAAGTGGCTGTTTAGATAAAGGGAATAAAGAAGGACTTAAAAATGTTTTGATTCTAGCTTTGGAGATGTAAAATCAGTCACATCATTAACAACAGTGAAGAGTTGTGATTTCAGCAAGGTTAGAGCCAACAGAAGCCCAAGGGCAACTTGAAGATAAGTGTGCTTAAACCTGCATCCCCACTTCACTCCTCTATCTCCATTCCCCCCACCTCCACTCCCTATGTACATACCATACTAGCATATATAATAACAATATATGCTTGTCATGGAAATATATTTCAAAAATAAATTCCCAGATCCTCAAGCTAAACATGTTGCTGACTCTAATTCTATATTCTTCTTATAAAGAAATTTGAGAGACAGCACTTTGGGGAAGAAAATGTTAATTTTTGGGGGGAAGAAAATGTTAATTTTTTTGATACAGTGAATATACGTATATGTAGTCCATGTACTTACACGATGTATGAAGTTTTGCATACTGTGCAGGGCCTGTGAGAATTAGGTCTGGTAATGTTGCACTGATAGAGTTCCTTGAGTCTGGAGAGTAGATTTAAAGCTGCAGTGGGAATCAAGCTCAGTATGGGAGTGCTGACTGACAGCCCACTTTAGAATACAGTTTGAGAGAGAAGATATGAAAGAGAAAAAGAAAATTGGCCCCCAAAAAGGGGGTGGTCTTTTAGAAAAATGGGATAACTAAGTATCATAGTGGTTTTGACTGGGTTCATTAGAGTCCAGCTGTTTCAGCCGACAAACTGAAATCTGAAGGCTTCACAATGATGACAGAGATAAAGTGGACAGAGAAAAAGCACACATTTGCTTCAATATTCCAAGAAAATAAAACCCTGAGATTGTGTGAGGGAGATGCCACACTTGATAACTGCTTCCTAGCTGGTGTTGTGCACATTAATGATTTACTCTCTTCTGTCTTCTCAAAAGCTACTCTGATGTGTAGTTGTTTATCTAGTGGACTGCAAACCATGTTGCTCTCTAAAAAGATTTGCTTCTAGAAAATGCCATTTCTAAGTACAGTTCTTTGGGAATACATAGTTTCTGATATTGTACAGTAGAACATTCCAAAGCAAGTTCTGACGGTTTTTCGTCTTCGCCCATTTACCTAATAATTTTATAATTATTTAAATAGAACTCAGATCTTCAAAGTCCTTTTACTGTGTTCATCTTTAAAATCCTTAGCATTATAAAGAGTAAAATAACCTCAACCACTGAAGATGGATGAGAATTTAAAAATAAGCAGAAAAGTGCCATAGATTAGCTCAAAGGTGACACAAAGCTCATGCACTAAAATCCATGCAGATAATTGAAAGGCGAGCATCTTTCATTCTCTAGTTAATATTATTTTAGACCTGGCTTTAAATGACTTCTAGAATTCAGTAATCAGTAATCCAACAGTAATCTAACTTAGTGTATTCACAGTAAAATGATAGAATATAGAATATCTGTGAAAGGAAAGATTCGTATGTTGCAAGAAATATACAGCCAATGCCACTATAACTTACTATGTAATGCCTCAGCTCAGAGTACATTAAAACAGAACATGAGCAGGAGAAAGGAATGCCATAGTCAGGAATACTGACAGCAGAGCAAAGTGAATGCTGATAATTTGCTGATGAGGGAGGTGATAGAAAACCCAGACTGCAAAACTGAAAAAAATATTAATAATATAAAATTATTTAGTATTTTACATAAGTGCAAAATCCTGAAGTATAAGTGTATTAAATTACATATCAACTGAGATGTTAACGCTCAATAGTTGTGCAGAGATTCAATTATACCAAATATGCACTATTAGAAAAAGCAGGGTGACATGGATTCAGGAAGCAATTTTTCTCAGTTTTACTGTGGTTTCTCCCTACTCCTTTTCTTTACCTGTATCCAAGTCCTGGTTTTGTTTATCCACAACCCACTTTGTTCACTGCCTTCCGGTTTTCGTTAATGTCAGTGATGGACACATTTCTGTCAAAATATTTGACTGCTTTAAAGTGGAAACTTGACTAACTAAAATTAACTGATTTGGAATACCTCTTCTTCTGGAAATGTCAACTAAAGGCCATGTTGTGGAGTTGGAAGCAAAGGACATGTTAGATGAATTCATTATAAGAGATATTTTTCATTTTTTTCTAACCTTTGAAAGCTGTGTTACAATAAAATTAATTAGCTTGATGTGGTTCTCATTTATATCATGTCTAATTTAGGCTAACAAAGTAAACTGTAGGTAACAAATTGCCTAAATAGAAATAAACCTCTATTTAGTAACTATTTCAGAAGAAAATATTTTTGTTCCAATGACTGTCCTAATTATCCCAGTCATGACACTTGCATTTTCACAATTTTTGCTTTATGCTAACAAAATTGTCAAAATTAAAAAATATATATGTTATTTTAATGTTTTATTTATTTCTGAGAGAGAGAGAGAGAGACAGCATGAGCAGAGGTGGGTCAGAGAGAGGGAGACACAGAATCCAAAACAGGCTCCAGGCTCTGAGCTAGCTGTCAGCACAGAGCCCGACACAGGGCTCGAACCCACGAACCATGAGTTCATGACCTGAGCCGAAGTCGGACGCTTAACCGACTGAGCCACCCAGGTGCCCCATTTATTTATTTATTTTGAGATAGAGAGCTAGAGGTAGAGATAGAGAGAGACCTCACGTGGGTGAGAGAAGGGAAGGGGCAGAGAGATTGGAGAGAGAAAATCCCAAGCAGGCTCCACACTGCCAGTGCAGAGCCCAGTGCAGGGCTCAAACTCACAAACCATGAGATCATGACCTAAGCCAGATCAAGAGTTAGATGCTTAACAAACTAAGCCATCCAGGCACCCAAAAATTCCCCAAATTGTTTTAAGAAAATTAAACTTCAAGTTTGTGAAAATTTTAGGAAACATAATATTTTTTATCCAAAATATCAGGCTAACTATTCTCGTAATGACTTTCCTTTGATAGACAGGAAATAAAATGGGTCAGTTCACACTGGTTTCTTATTCAATCTTCAGTAGCAAAGTGTCCAACTATCTCCTGTCATTTTTCTCAATGGCAGGGCTTTCCAGGCATAGAATTCTATTTAATACCAGATAGTTTTTTCTTTAGGAACCAGATATAACGTGGGTGTGAGATGGGAAAAACAGGATAAAAACTTGGTTGTTTGTGTTTTGAAACGTCACTAAAATGTCTGAAAACACAAGGTGCGTAATTACTATAAAAACACTATACCACCATATACTCTTTGAAGTATACTCTTTGAAGAAGCAGTTGTTGCTGATGTAAAGTGATTAACAATCAACCAAAATTTGAAGCATTGAAAACTTAGAATGAGTGGAAAGTCCAACTCAAATTTTGGTCAAAAGTCTCCTTGTTGACTAGGTGTTTCTGTGACAGAAACAACAGTTTTGAGAGAAAGTAATTATATTAGAGAGAAATCATTTTACCCTATGAAAATTAATTTTTTATGGATATTCTTTCAACCTGAAACATTCAGGTATATAGGATCGTCCTCTGTCTGGAATTTGTAGAGAAAATTAACAAAGAATCATTTGGATTTAAATTGAAATCTCCCCTACCGAATTGTTGGAATATTAGGTTGTTTCCTTCTTCCTGACAAGGCTCTGTAAGGTACATATCATTTATTTTATTATTATTTTTTGTGCTGTTGTGCTTATTAGTCCTCTGTGCTTCTATAGTTTCTGTCCTTTATCAGCAGCTAGCCAGGTACTTTTGATTATCTCTGATCCCATAGTCAGAGTTGCTATTCATTGGAGGTTGCAGACAGAGGACTCCAAGACTGTAGTACTTATTTTGCTATTGGTGTGGTCTGGGAGCATCCCCTTTTTTGTAAGACTCCCTCTAGTAAAAATATGAAAACAATTTTCTGATATACATATCAGATTGATGAAGGAGCATAAGGCAGGCTGAGGGCAAAGTACAAGCTAACAGCACCCTTCCACCCCTAAGCTGGATATGTGTGACATTTCTCAGGTACTTCTAGCTGCCCAAGAACAAAGGAAAGGACAGAAAACAAATGGTTAAACTGATAGAGTCCCAGCCAGTTTACAAATATCTTGGTAAATTACAAGAAAAAGGTAATCTTATCAATAGCCTAATCTCTAGGAACTCCCTCCTGTCTTAATGATAATGCTTTGCTAGAGGAAAAACAACCTTAGCCTGTGAGTTTTCTTTAACATATGGAAATCCATTTAAGAAAGTTCCTCTTGACTTTATCTCCCCCATCCCCACAGTATATAACCAGTCACACTTTACAACCCCAGTGCAGCTCTTTCTGCCCACAGGTCCTGTCCCCATGCTTTAATAAAATCACTTTTTTGCACCAAAGACATTTTCAAGAATTCTTTCTTGGCTGTCAGCTCTGAAACCTGATAACTCCAGAGTCCTATCTAGATATTTAAAAGGCAACATCCCATTTTCTCATATGAAAGTAATTTTTCCTTGTTGACCAAGAATTAATGTCATAGGACAAGACTCATATAACTTTTTTCTAATAATAAAACTTTAATTCAAAGTTAAAGTAACTTTTGCTTTGTTCATTTACTACTAGAATATAAAAGTTTGCTAGTCTTCTTTCAAATAGGTATAATACTTTTGCACTTTTCTTACCTCCAAATAAAAATGTGACTTTGCATTTTTACCAGAAACTTCCCCTTCATCCTTCCTTTTTTTTTTTTCCCAAATCTTTCATATTAGTTCATTTGGAATGTAATGCAACTTAATTTGTTCTGTTCAACAGATAATCAAATGATAAGATAAGAAACAAGATCAGAGACTGAGCATTTTGTGCCTATTAAGGCTGAAGTATTCAGTTTTAATTAATATTTAAAAAAATTGTCTGGGGGATCTTAATTGCCCAATCACTAGTTCTATTATTTTTTAATTAGGAAATATTTCGGCCGTCAGGTTTAGTTCTCAGAGTTTTAAGAGTGTTAGAGTGGCTTCCCAAATTTAGAAGAAGTTAGCAGTAGAATAGAGACTGCCAACAGACTTAGGATTAATCTGTCTGACTAAGTCTGTCCCCTGTTATTTGACCATGGCTGTCATGGTGAAAGATGAACTCACCTGTGCTTGCACTGTTAATATAAATGAGCTCTATTTCACTTTGAGATGTCTTGATTGAGAATTCTTGAGATGACTGGGGTCAATTTTCTGAGAGGTTACAACTAATTTAGAACTTACAAGTCACTATAAATAGCTTAAACTGATCATTTTAATATGACATACTTTACTCTTGGGTTGAATTTCATTTGCTGTCCCAAAACCAATTATTTAGGTTTTTTTCCTCTTTCCAGAAATCACACAAAGTCCCAACTAACCAAAGCATAAATTTCCATCCTAGTTACAGATGTTTTAGAGATATATTGAATTGCAGTGTGTAGTGCTGATCCCTTGGGCACCCCACTGGCAAATTCTTTGTGTCCTGAGAATTGCCTAATTATGCCTTTTCTTTGTTCCCTATCTTTTAATCAGACTTTAACTTCTCTCTCTATGATTTCCTTGGTTTTATTAATGGAACTGCATGAAAAACTTAATCAAAATCCTCCTTTGCAAGTTTAAACAAATTAAACCTGTTTTTTTTCTCCGTATGTAATTTGTCTTTTATATTGTTTTTCTTTTTATGGTGATCTTGTCAAAAAACTAACTCAGATTATATTTTTAAAGACCAAAAACCAGATTATGGACCTGGAAATTCACTTATTTATCCCTATTAGTGTACTTTTCTGTTGTTTAAAAAATATTTAATGTCCTTTTTTTAAGATGACCCACAATAATTATATGTGTGTTTGCATGTATAAAATTTCTTATGATTTAATTATATATTAACTGTTACTGAGTTCTGATCAAGAAAAATTATCCTGGACAAATTAAATGAAGGAGACTTTATTTTAGACTATCACAATAGGAGAGAGAAACTGAATTCAACTCTCCTGAAACAAAAGGTGGGAGAGTTTTTAATCACTGGGTGAGCTAGTGGAAAAGTACTGGATGACTTTTGTGGCTAAAGTTGGTCAATGTGATTAGGCCATCTATGTTTACTAATTGGCACTTGCAAAAGTTATGCTTCTACCTTTCCACAGAGATTAGAGATAAGGACTTTAACTTTTTTTTCTATTGAATTGCGTTTAGGTATAATTGACATACTAGTTTCAAGTGTACAACATTCTGTGTTTGTGTATATTGCGAAATGATCATCACAGTAAGTCTAGTTTAACTCCATCATCATACATAGTGACAGTTTTTTTTCTTTTGATGAGAACTTTTAAGATCTACTCTTAGCAACTTTCAAATATGCAATACAGTACTACTAACTCTAGTAGCCATGCTATCTATACATTATGTCCCCATGACTGACTTATAACTAGAAGTCACTAACTTTGGATGCCTTTTACCCATTTTGCCCACCCCCTACACTCCACCTCTGGCAATCACCAATCTGTTCTTTGTATCTATAGCTTCCTTTGTTTGTTGTTTGTTTAAATTCCACATATATCTGAGATCATTCATATTTGTCTTTCTCTGTATTATTTATTTCACTTAGCTTAATGCCCTCAAGGTCTATCGCTGTCATTCTCTCATTTGAAATGGTAAAGTTTTATTCTTTTTTGTGGTTGAATAATACTCATTTATGTGTGTGTGTGTATATTACATTTTCTTTATCCATTCATCTATCAACAAACACTTAGGTTGCTTCTATGTCTTGGATATTGGAAATAAATGAACATTGGGATGCATATACATTTTGAGTTAGTGTTTGTGTTTTCTTTAGATAAATACCCAGAAGTGGAATTACTCAATCATATGGTAGTTCTACTTTTAATTTTTTGAGGAATCTCCTTCTGTTTTCCATGGTGGTTGCACCAATTTATGTTCCCACCAAAAGTATACAAGGGTTCCCTTTTCTCCACATCTTAGCCAAAACTTATCTCTTGTCTTTTTATAATAGTCATTCTGATAAGTGTGAGATGATGTCTCATTGTGGTTTTGATTTTCATTTCCCTGATGATTAGTAATGCTGAACATCTTCTAAATACTGGCCCTAACTTCCTTGATGATTACATTTCAAAGGGATGGCTCCCAGATTCTGGAGAAAGACATTCCTTGGTTGTAAAGCTGGGAGTCTGAGAGAAGATTTACATCTTAAAGGGGCAAAAAAAAAAAAAAAAAAGTACAGTTGCAAGTTTTCTAAAGCAAATACTCTAAGAAAAAGATTAGGACTAATAGATGGGAAAAAACCTCGTTAAAGTTCAGGTAATCTGAGGGAAATGTTAAAGCCATCTTGGTCAGTTCTAATAATTATTTATGAAGAAGTATGAAATTTATCCATAGGACAAATATTGCCTTAAATATCTGAATATTTTCAAATATATATTTTAGTTTCAAACAAAATGTAGAGTTGCATTTATATATTGGTTTTGAGTTTGCCAATGCAGAACTCAAATAATAAAGTTGATAATAAAGCTGAGCCCATATATATTAAAATTTTCTAAAATTTCTTTATATTCCAATGTGTAAAAGTGAGAGAAATGATTAATTAGGGTTTTAATATAGGGTCCATAAATTAAAATTATAGACAAAGATAATGAATTAATTTATAGCTAGTTTATAAATGGGATATCTTCAGCTATTGATTGGCTTCATGGCTTCAGATAAAATCATAAGTTCTGTACTTATCTGTCTACGGTATCAAAACCTGTTATTGATCTGATATTTCATATTACTGTAAGTGAATATTTTTGCTTAATATAGTTTTGTTGGTGCTAGCAAGAAGACACAAGACTCGGGGCCAGAGACAAAGGACTTTATCACAAGGAAGCATGAGCTTCATGTTCTAATCAGTTTTCTTGTCATTCAGGTCCTGTGGGGAGTGATGTGGAATCAGGTCCAGTCAGATATTTCATATAAAATGTGCTTGTATCACAGCTAAAGAATTTTGAGTTTAGGAAATCCCTNAAGCGAAAGTTGGACGCTTAACCGACTAAGCCACCCAGGTGCCCCAGGAAATCCCTAGTCTTTAAAACTGCTCCATACTTCCCCAACATTTGCCCCTGAGGGAGGCAATATCTTGACTGTCTTAGTCAGGAAACAAATCTGTCCTCTGCTCAGGGATGAGACATTGACTTTATCACCCAAGGCTGTTTCTGGTACAAACATCCTTGACAGGATATTCCAGAGCAAAAGCTAATATGGCATGTAAAAGCACCATGGAGAATAATCCCTCTGATATGCAGAAATAGTAACTTTTTTAATTGATAATTTTTGGCATCATACCACATTGTCCATTTGGTAACAAATACCATTTGTGTATGTGTGTGTGTGTGTTGATTGGAATCTAGTTAGCATTTGTGACAACCTAATCAGGAATCTCTATTCCAGAGGAAGCTACATGTATGATTCAAATATCATTATTAAAAGCTACATCACAGAAATGTTAATAAGCATGTCTTAGAATAATTTTTCTTTGGTGAAGTGAATAGTGTTTATTATATGTAATTGGCTAGAAAGGAATTAACATTTTCTAGAGAAGGACTCTAATAGAATAATTTTCAGTTGTTTTCATTACTTTATCAAAAAGAACTCTGTAAATTCACCATAGAAGTTTGAATAGGTCTGCCATCTTGATGTATTCCCCTAGGAGCACATCTTGCATAGGTTTTTGCTGGAGTGCCTGCAGGTACAGACTGGGATCTTTACTGACCCTAGAAACATTGGTCATATTACTATTTTTTCTTTTAATGTGTGCACAGTTGCCAGAGTATGGTCTCAGACTTGCTTCCATTGCAGCATATCATCTGACTGCAAAGTTGTAAGCATACTAGCCCTCCACCTCTAATCTGAGTCTACTGACATTTATCTAAAGAACCTAATATGTGTTGTATAGCTATACTGGCCTAGATAGTACACTTTCTCCAGTATACTAGANATGATTGTTTCTCAAATGCTGGCAAATGATTAGCACATGGCATGACAGGATAAGAGGAATTTGAAGTCTCTATAATTTCTATGCCTTAAGTACTACTACCATGGCCTACTTTAAACTATTAACACTGATCAAGGAGTGACCTACTTTAAACTATTAACACTGATCAAGGAGTTGGGAAGATAAGTGTATACCTGGCTTACAAAGGCCAGTAAGAGCTGGCTCTAGTAAGATCTGGCTCCACCACCCCACTGTCTGACGCCTTAATTTTTCTTAGAAGCCAATTATAAAGAATCAACATTTTTGTTTTTATTATTTTAGTTTAGTTTAAAAATATTTTTAAGTTTATTTTTTGAGAGAAAGAGAGAGAAAGGGGGACGGAGAGGGAGAGAGGGAGAGAGCGTAAGTAGGGGAGAGGCAGAGAAAGAGGGAGAATTCCAAGCAGACTCTGCACTGAGCCAGCCCAGAACGTAAACCTGATGTGGGGCGTGAACCACAAACAGTGAGATTATGACCTGAGTCGAAACTATCAGGTGCTTAACCAATTGAACCACCCAGGTGCCCTAGAGTTCTTATTTCTAGAAACTGCTAATTCTTGAATACTTGAAAGTATTTAGAAAAATTACACTGCAATTTGATTGAAACTCAGACACAAAAACCACATACAAAGTTTTCACTGTTAAAACTTTCATCATGAAATTTGACAGGCATTCCTGATTTGTCCATGTTGTTTCCATACTTCCTCCATGTTAAAATAGAGAAAATTTATAAATACATATCTGATTTTAGTAGAAACAAGAAATCATAAATCAATACATTGTAATAGGCATGTGCCACCCCATATAACAAATAGAAATGTTCTTGGCCTTGAGAGAAGAATTTTTAGCAGAAAAAACCAGAAACTCTGAAGCTGTTTAAATACTCTCAGTTACTTTATGGAAATGCATTAGCCTCTCCATTACTTTGGAAGCTCTGTGTGTCTGCTAGAAGCAGCACTACAAAGTGGTTGATAGTTACAGTCTGAGATATAGACTGACACTTTCTGCCGCAGCAGTCAAGAGTGAGTTATTTCAGTCTGTGCTAGTGCGGCTGGAAAATTTACCTCCACATGGCTGGAATTCCATTTCAGTCTGTCATGATACACTACGCTGCACCTGCTTCTTCATGAGCCAGAACATCAGTACGACGTGGTTGCTGAGATTTCTAACCTCTCAAACATAGTTGCTAAAGGTAAATATCAAGAGAGGGAGAAAAACTTAAAAAAAAATTAATATCCTCTTATGGAAGGAAAAAAGCAAAGTGAATTGAGAGGTACAAAAACAAATGCATAAATATTAATAAGGATGTTCTTTTCTTCATTTTATTTATAATTACTTGATTATTTATAATTACAGTAAGAATTTAATCTATGCCTGTATGAGATGAAGTAAAAATAAAATAGTTATTTGGATAATTACTTATTTTAAAGTTACTGTTTGTATCATTCACTTGAGAGAAACTTTTTGTGTAAAACATGTCATTAAGTGACCTTGATAAAGATTCCCCTCTCATTTTATAAAGGATTATTATGGAGCCATGTAATCCTAAAATATATGAAAGGATTTTAGTGAATATGTGAATATTGTCAAATTATTTGCAAAGTTTCATATATATAGGTATTTTCACATTCATCTGAAGATATTCCCTAGCAATCATCAGCTTCTCAAAGGAGAAGGTGACCTATCATAGTTAAGGACCAGTACTGGAATTTGTATCAGTGCAAAAATGGAATTAATAGAATAAATTCACACACACACACACACACACACACACACACACTAAATTAATATACCTCATCAACCTGACATAATCCTGTTATCCTTTTTGCCTGCACTGATAGTGCCACCAGTGGAATCATCCCTGATTTGGACTGAAAAGCCTGGGGACCACTATTAGGAAAACTAAAATTGCATGAATATTACCTACAGAAAAGGCACTATCCTAATGCCATTAACATATGGAGGTAGTTAGCATTTCTGACACCAAATTACAGGAATATGGGGTAAATAGAGAACAGTTACACTCTGAATGAGGAAAAGAGGGAGATTTAAGAAGAGATTCTATGAGATTCGGAATAAGACAAAGCACCCAAGCATAGACCAGGTACAAATTAGAGAAAAATAGTTCATAAAGAGATTTAATTATTTAAGAATTTTGTCTTAGTTGGCTTGTCAGAATATTCATTTCATGTTTTTATAGATGGCCCATGAATTCTGACACTTTAACTTCCAGTTAGGCAGAACCAATTTCTTTTTTTCTTTTCTTTTGTTCTTGAGAACAAAATACTTGAAGTAAAAATACTTCTTTTCTCTCTTTTTCTCCCTTCTTCCCTCTCTCTTTCTTTCTTCTGTTTATTATTTAGTTTGATATTTGGTATCCAAATAAGCAATACTATGCTTGAGTTATATTTATTTTTTAATTAATTTATTTCACACTTTCCTAAACTCTCAGGGAAATCCAGCTTCTTCAGGATAGGGGTTTTCAAGTTTGGTTATATTTTGAAATTACTGAGAAGATACTATAATACCAGTGCCTAAGTCAGTATTTAAATAGGTTACCTCTAGGGTCAGACACAGGCATCTATATTTTTATAAAACTCCCAGATGAATACAGTGTCAGCCAAGTTTGAGAACCTTGACTCTAGGAGAAAACACTTTCATTATCTATGTCCAAGATGCCCTTAATGTTCCCCTCAGCTTGACTGAACTTTACATAGGCCTCTTTCTGATTCTGGGTTATGACTTCTTTTCCTTAGAGCATTTGCTTTAGAAATGTATACATTCTTTCTCTACCTCTTTGAATCTCTGGGCAGTTTTGCAACCCAAGAGAGTCTTTCTCAAGATCCTAGGGACCACCTCTTTGAATCTTTGAAATGTCAACTCTGAAGGAGATTGTAACCCTATCTCCCAGTCTCTGTGGGAAAGTAGGAGTTTAACTTCCATGGAAGCCTTTCTCCAACATGTAAAACTATCTTTTGTCATGAAGAGAAAGTTTACTTTTCCTTTGGGTGAGGCCAGTTAGCAAATAGAGATGGCCTACAATTCACCCCCCTTCCCCCCCACCCCCCGCAACTCTTAAAATCTGTCCTGCCCTTTGTTTTAGTGGAGATGAATTTAGCTTGCATTCTTTGCAATAGCTCTGAATAAAGTCTTCTTGGCCTGATTAACTTTGTCAGGTACAATTTTTGCTTTGATAACTGTTAGAATAGATGTTTAGCCAATAGTGCTATTGTTTCCTTAGCCATTAATTTATCTTTTGCATAAAGCAGATAGCAGGAGCCACTTGTCCTGTGGGTTATTCGTCATAATGCACGTGAGAGTCATGTGGAACACTTAAAACAGTCCTGGTGATTGGATTGCCGAAATAAATACAGATTTCACTTTTCAGTGGGTAGTATGTGATGATTTTTTAAGTATCTCCCCAATTGATCCCTATGTGCACCTGATTTGGTCAAAGTTGAGCACGTGTTTTAATTTCATGAATTCAGTTGCAAGAATACGAGGTAACTGGAGAGACTGAGGGTTCAGGAGAATGTAAGTTAGATTACTCATTGACACTTTAGATTCTCACTCTCACAGCCACACCAAATAAAGTAGCAACCTAAGGAAACACTATATGCAGTTTCAAACTAGGTTATGAGACCATGCTACTCAATCTTTGTTCCTTGAGTATTTTCAGCCCTTTGGAGCTTTCTAGCAATGCAGAATCCCAGATTCCTCTAGATGTGCAAATCAGATTTTTTTTTTATAACCAGATTTCTGGGAATGAGACTCCCTTTTTTTCACCCTACCAGAACAAGCTCCTAAATTCTTCTTCCCTTATATAGTAATTCTGGCTTTACCACTCTTATGACTTTTGAGATATTATAGATGAATTGGTATCCTGGAAAGGTCTTCATTCAAGTAGAGCAGGTATCATGTGCAGTCTCTATGTAATAATGTCTACTTTTATACATTTTAGTTTCTGTGTGTGAACACTGAGATAAATAGCCAGAGTCTTTAAACAAGTGAGACAACAGCTAACAGCAACAATGGAAACTTGTTCAGTTATAGTTGCAGCGATATATGGGTCTTTACGAAAGCAGCAGTTACACTGTGCAGGTGGTGATAAATGTGAAACTATAAATTCTGGAAATAGTGGTAGTAAATAGATAGAAACAAGAGTGGTTCACAGATAAGGATATGAAGTATACTCTCTTTATATTTTGCCAAAAATGAACTTCATATATTTTGTGGCCTGGAAGTTGTTTTAAAGGAAACACATTCATAGCCAGTTGCCTGCAGGAATTGTCTGTATTAAATTATCAATAAAATATTTTAATTAAAACATACATCATAACTAGCTTACATCTTTCCTTCTTTGCATTGTTTTATAAAATGACTCAGATAAAAAGGTAATAATGGTTACCTTTTTATTTAAATTTCCAATGTAATATATTATACTCTTTCTAATCTCTGGTAGACTTTGTTTTCAAACACCCTTATGTACACAGCTGTTATATTTTCAAGCAGCATTTATAATTTGTGGAATCACACTCTTTATTAAATCTGTTCTTGGACAAAAGAGGCTGAAAAAAAAGAAGATAAATGCTTACATACATTTGATTATTTCCCACATTTAATTATACTATATTATTTGATTTATGCTTAAATTAATACTGAAAATTAATGAGATATCACCAAAGAAAAATTTAATTTGTCTCATCAAAGTAATTTTGATGTCTTAATGAAGGTTTCATTTCCTGCAATCAGTTGAACTTAAAGTTTACCAAAAATGTGAACTCATCTGCGTAAGTTCCTGTACCTTCATTAGACTACAGTTTTGTTTAATAGAATGAAATTTGATTAATTTCTAAATAAAATTTATTTTCACTTTCGACCAAATAAATTAGGCTAATATTACTCATGCATTTTAAATGTATCTATGTCACTCTACCTTTTGTATTTTTTCTTATTCTAAATTAATATATGCAGGCAATTTCTTTTAGTTCTAAAGTTTATGATCCTAGATGCAGTTAAACTGCTTAACTTTTTAAAAAAAAGTCTCCTTTTATTATTTTAATTTGATAGTCAACTTCAGTCTTTCAGCTTTACAAAACACTTAAAAGGTAAGACACAGAGAAAATTAGAGAAATGATGTTGATGTTAGTTCCCTAAAAAGAACTTTCAAAGGGAGAAAATGTATTTGTGGGAGAAACTGTCAGATGTCAAAGAACAGTTTAGAAAAATAATGAAGCCTCCAAAATGTTTATTAGTCTTCTTACGCTCAAAGGATATTCAAAATTTGAAAGTTGATAAAGGAAAGAAGGATGGCCAGGAAGGGGAATGACCAAACCAGGGAGAGAGAGGCCAAAGGAGAGAGGAGAAGAAAAAACTAGACTGTAGACTCTGATGGTCAGCACTTACTGATGGTGTAAACTTGAACAAACTTCTTAACTTCTCTGAGTTATACAGAAGCTATACATAAGTCTTAGCTATACATAAGACAATTTTGGATGTATGAATACATTTCACCTGGTAGCAAACATAGAGAAAATATTTGGAAGTATCCAACAGTAGGAGGAAAACAGCAACTACAATTGAACTGTGCTCACAATAAGGAATCTCCACTTTCAGCCGATCAATACAGCAAACTCAAGTTCTAAGGAATGCATTTCTAATCAAATCCTTCCAGAAAAAATCTTCCAGCAACACANAATTTTTTATGTAAAAAAAAAAAAAAAAAATCCAACCTCTCTTTTTGTTCATTGATTCCATCTTTCTTTCAGGGAACCTTCATCATATATATATATGATCCTGATAAAAAGTTGGCTAATTAGCTATCCATGTGAATAGCCATATACATATAATCACTGCTATGGTAGAAAGTTCATTTTAGAGGAGAGATTCAGATTCAAGTTTGGCTGTGCCTCCCTCTTTTTTTCCAAATATAGAGATAACAATGGATATTTGAGTGCTCTTCTAAAGATTAAATGAAAGAACATTTATAAAATTCCTAAGACAGTTCCTGATCTATCATTGGTGCTTGATAAGTATTAATGCCTATTTTCCTTATTAAGGAATAGCAGTGCAAAAATTTATATGATAATAAAACAATTCACCATTGCACTATAGGTCCTGTACACTTTTCAAACAATTTTTCTCTCTACAAAGAGAAACTCTTTATTTACAAAAATTGGTCTCTTGCCTCACACATCCTTAAAAAATTTATATGCATATAATTATAATATATAATTTATATATTATATATGTTTATGTATTATATATATACACATATATATATTTTTGTGGTAGTTACAAAGAAGAATTTTGCAGGAAATCTTGGTATTGGTCCTAGAAAAATGCACTTTCCTACTGAGGAAAATAGAAATGTGTTGAATATCACAACTGTATTTTAAATTTCAGAGGTTAGAAAGCTGAGGGTGGTAAACATTTACATTTTAGTTCTTCCACCTGTAAGCCAGTTTTTTACACCTTCTCTCATTTGCCTTAAAAACAGAATTTTCAAACTTAGAGTACTCATCACCTTTTACATTAAATCCACTGGCTAAGCAGTTCTTATACATGCATTGATTTTAACATTCATAAAGCTTTTCAGGTATGCACATGCACATCTGATGTGTTATTTCTCAAAGCAAAATGTATTGATCATTTAAAGAAGATTGTTATAAATAGAAAGTCCCAAGGTACTGAAAAGATGTTAAGCTATAGAAGTCAAGTTTTCACATAAATTTAGCCAAATATTTACATGACATCCCCTATATCACTTAATTAGCATTACTAATTTAAAATGTTCTTATTTGCTCAGTTACAGTCTTAGTAAATACATATTTCATTTTTTAAGGGTTTAATGTAAGTCACACTCATTTATTTTATTTTTTAAAATATTTTTTATGTTTGTTTATTTTTGAGAGAGAGAGAGAGATAGAGTGTGAGTGGGAGAAGGGCAGAGAGAGAGGGAGACACAGAATCTGAAGCAGACTCCAGGCTCCAAGCTGTCAGCACAGAGCTACACACAGGCTTGAACTCACGAATAGTCAGAGATCATGACCTGAGCCAAAGTCAGATGTTTAGCAGACTGAGCCACCCAGGCACCCCTTACACATTCATTTAAAATTGGCATATTTTAGTACCATACTGTCTCTTACATTAGTCATTACAGTGACAAGGAAAATACTAAATTCAGGCCAAAAGCAACCTCAAAAATATTTGTTTAAACTTTAGAACAAAATAAATTACTTTTTTGGTATGTTTACAATAATGAGAAAACTACTTTCTAACTTTCAAAGTGGCATCCTTGATAAAATGAGATATAATGTGATTTAAAACCAGTGATTTTCATTGCCTCCTCTAATAACAGACAACAGATAAGAGGGTTGTTTTTTTTTTTATAAACTTGCATTTATCCTTCCATTAGGGTAACTCCATAAGAATACATCAGATGCATCCCCTCAGATTCAATGATAGATAAAACATAAGTAGAAACCAGAAAGCAAGAAATAGGCCCAGAACAAAACAGAAATAAAATGACACTATGGAATCTCCCAGTTCTTGGAATCTCCCAGTGGGATTGAACCATGGAATCTCCCAGTTCTTGGACAGAAAAAGGCAATAGAAATTGGTGTTTTATTTCATCTAAGGTAAAAAGATTTTAAAAGGCTTTTATAATATGTCCCTAATCCACCACTTGAAATAAGAAGCTCAGGTGTATCCCCCTATTTGTGAAAGGAATACAATAAACAAAGAAGCAAACAAACACTACTTAAATTTTTTTTTAACATTAATTCATTTTTGAGAGACAGAGAGAAACTGAGCATGATCAAGGGAGAGGCAGATACAGGATATGAAGCAGACTCCAGGCACTGAGATGTCAGCACAGAGCCCAATGCAGGGATCTAACCCATGAACTGTGAGATCATGAATGACCAAAGTGGAAATCAGATGCTTAACCTATTGAGCCCCCAGGCACCCCAAACAAATACTATTTTCAACTACCACTGTCAAGGTGGAGGGACCCAGAAAAGCAGGAAGGCACAAATGAAGCTATTCAATCTGAAACTATACCAAGCAGTCCAGGTCTATAGTACCTAGATCTGAGATATCATTGATTTAATCTTGGCACAAGAACCCTAAAACTAAACCCTAAATTTGTTTGTGATTGAACAGTATAGAGAGGACACAGAGGGAACTAGGAAATTATCAGACAGGTAGGGATAAAAGGAAACAAAAGTGAAAAGGAAAAACAACACTTCAAACATGTTCCTACTGAAATTTTTAGGTACATTAAAAAAGGAAAACCAGAGGCGCCTGGGTGGCTTAGTCGGTTAAACGTCTGACTTTCGCTCAGGTCATGATCTCGTGGTTCGTGGGTTCGAGCCCCGCGTCGGGCTCTGTGCTGACTGCCAGCTCAGAGCCTGGAGCCTGTTTCAGAATCTGTGACTCCCTCTCTCTCTGACCCTCCCCTGCTCATGCTGTCTCTCTCTCTCCTAGAAATAAATAAAACATTAAAAAAAAAAAAAAGGAAAACCACACCAATTGCTTATAAGGTTGATGAAACGAACAATTAGAAAATGAATAAACTCCAGAGTAAGAGACAGTCTTATGGAAATAATCTAATAATGATTTCAAAATGTGTATACATTGAAATTGCTTAACGAGATAAATTCAGGGAAAATTTTTATTTAATAAAACACAACAAAATAAAGAAAAGCAAAAATGAAAGAAGAAGAAGTATAGGAACATTAATTAGAAATCTTGAGGGGAACTGTAACAATCAAAAACATGGAACTACTGGGATTAACTCTGTACTGGATGAAGGAAAGAAATAGTGACTGGGAAAAATGTACTTAAGAGTTCATTTAGAGTGTACTTACGAGTGTATTCAGAATTCAGCACATACAGACAAAGATAAATGATAGTTAATAATAAACTAGTACTCTACAGCTCTACTATGTAGGGTAGTACTAGCCACATGTTGAACAATGAATATCTAGAATATTTCTGTCATCACAAGAGGTTTTCTTTGGACAGCACTGCCATATAAATAATAGATGATGAAATAAAAGTTTCAAATATCCATAAACCAGAATGGAGAGATCGGTGGAAAAGCAGTTTTTGAGCAAGTGATTCCAAGCCTTTTTTCATCCTTAGATTGAAAATAAGTTTAAATTTCCAAAAGGCACAAGTAAAATTGAATATAAACCCAGAGTAACTAATAAATGTTATGACTAAGGAGAAAAATCTTAAAAGCTCTCAGACAAAATGACAGAAAACTATAAGACACAGTCATTGGAAAACAGCAGATTTATCAGTAACAGCAAATACCAGAAAATTAAGTAGCAATATCGTCAAGATGCTGAAGGAAATTATCTTTAGACTTAGAATTTTATACCCAACCAAACTTTACTCAAAGAAGAGGGCAAAATAAAGACATTTCCTAATATACAAAGTGTAAAAAGACATTCTGCCTTCCGATGAACACTAACAGCAATTTGTTTTTATCAAACTATGCACTTTTGCAAATAATAATGGTAATAGTTGGGATGCCTGGGTGGCTCAGACAGTTAAGTGTCCAATTCTGGATTTGGGCTTGGGTCATGATCCTAGGGTCGTGATGGGATCAAACCCCATGTTGGGCTCCATGCTGACAGTGGAGCCTGCTTGGGATTCTGTCTCTGTCTATCCCCCCACCCCAAACTTCTCTCCTGCTTGTACGTCCTCTCTAAAATAAATAATAAGGGGTGCCAGGGTGGCTCAGTTAGTCAATTGTTGAACTTCAGCCAGGTCATAATCTTGTGGTTCATGAGTGCTGACAGCTCAGAGCCTAGACCCTGTTTCTGATTCTGTATCTACTCTCTTTGCCCCTCCCCGCTTGTGCTCTGTACCCCTCCCAAAAATACATATTAAAAAAAAATTTAAGATAATGGTAACAGTTAAGATTATAAAGCATGTACTGAATGTCAACCTAATTAACTCAGTTATTCCTTAAAAAACAAACAAAATAAAATAAACCCTTTGAGGCTGGTGCTGCCATGTCTCTATTTATTGAAAAAAAAAAGGAACAAATTAAGGTATAGTCATTCATCCAATATATTGTGAAGCTGCAATTCAAACAGACATTGTAGCTCCACAGATAAATCTCTTCACAGCTATGCTATTTCACTAGAAACCCAGAGGTTGAGGCTTAAAGGAAAAAAGAAAAGAAAACAAAAAATGTAAAATTAAGATTTTCAGAAACAAAAAACCTAGAGATGTAAAAAATAAGATTAATAAAATAATAGTATCAACAAATGTATTCCATGCCATTTGAAACCTTAACTGAAGAGATCACATCATGCTGCATAAAATCATGTTATTAAAATTGGCTCACAGAAAGGAACGGAACATATGAAATGGATTGTATTAGTAGGATTCTGACAGAAACAGATAACACAGGCAAAGAGTTAAGGGAAGGTATTTGCTAAAGAGTCTCTGCATAGAGGTAAGGCAGAGGTAAGGTAACCAACCTCAGTGGAAAAGACCACAGTATGTAGCCACATGAGAACGTGCTAGCACCTCTAGCTGTAAAGAAGAGGAGCCATTTGGCCAGAATCCAGAGAGAACAGAGAGAACTGTGGGAGGGGATATGGCTGGAAACATATCAAGCAAAAAGATATACAACAGAGAAAAGTAGAAAATGGATCTGCAAGAGAAGTAGAAAACAAGCAGATATAACTAATAATCATTGAAAATTTGATCTGGTAAACAAAATTATTCCCCTTTAAAAAAATAGAATATGTGGGTCATAGGTTTTTTTTATAGGCACAGTTCAAAGTATGTACAAAGAAAAGACAGTAATTACTCTTTACAAAGATAGAGATAGAGATAAGGAAAGCTACCAAATTCATCATAATAGTCTTGGTATAACCTTGATTACAAAGCTAGTCAATGAAAGAAAGGAAAATGCCACAAGTCAAAATTAGAGGTAAAAAAAATATTTGATACCTATTTATCAAGTGTCAGAGGAATTTAAAGGAAAATCCATTAAAATGCAGTTTCCTACATTAATACATAAAAATAATGATTCTCTCAATAGGTACAGAAAAATATTTTTTTCAAAATTTTACTCTCAGGTTTTATTCAAACTCTTTGGAAATTAGGAATGGAAAGAACTTTAGCTAGATGAAGTTTAGTAAAAACAAAACAAAGCAAAAACAGTAATTATTGCGATGGCCTCAACAGAAGTCAATGTTCATAAGCTTATTTTTTTTTTATCATACATATGTGACCAGGTATTTCAGTGGGTTTTATTTTGTATTATTTTTATATAGAAGTCTGAAAATCATTTTACAATTTTTAAGACATTTGGGTTTCTTTTCTATTTTATATTACTAATTATCTATTAAGATATAGTTCATTTTTCTAATTTCTAGAAATAATGTGTAGAGTAGTGAGAATAACTTCTAGTCAGTGGTGTCTAGATTTTGAATGATAAGAAAAGACTCCCTCAAACTAAGGAGTTAGAGGAATTTGCTCATATTTCCTTCTAAGAATGCTTACATACCCTTTTTACATGTGAATCTTGGAGTCATTTGGTGTTTTTCTGGATCTTTATTTGTGGAATGAATCCAGCTTTTTTTCTTTCAACATTTCTCTCCATTGTTTTATTCTCATTTATTAAAAAGCCCATCTTTACCCCCTTGAACATGAGATGCTGCCTTTATCCTATACAAAATTGCCATATCATGTCAAAGTAAGCTTATTCCAGAGCTGTCCTCTTTTACCCCTCCTAACCGTCCCCAAATTAAAAATATGCTTGAGCCCCTGGGCATACAAAGGAAAGGAAAGAAGGGAGATTTTTGAAATGAGGGTAACCAAGAAAGGAGAACCGTATACATGATACACTTTGTATGGTTTGCAGTAAGTAGGAAAACTGGAATTCAAGTACAGAGTGTACTTCAATTTGCTTCTAATTGTTTATTTTTGTTTTTATAACATAATACTTGAAGCAAATAAAGCAATGCTTACTTTTTTTATTTTTGAGGTAGTTACAAAGGTGTTTGTTTATTTTTGATCCTTTATAATGTTTTTATAAAATTTCTCAAGATAAAGATTCAAAAGAGAGCCAGATGAAGAATTCTAGTCTTTGTTGAGGCAGAGAAGTCAAGGAGGGACTGGCTGGGAGATGGGTTCCTGCTGGAAACGTATGCTTACGCAGATAGGGCCCTGTAAGAGATGGGCACTTTCACTCCTCAGTTTTTTAAGACTTATTGTCTGGTAGGTACTGCTGGGCCAGACCCATTCGTTCTATTTATATAAAGTGCTAACACTAATGGGGACCGCCAAACTGAGAGCAGGATAAGTCAGCAGGAGTTTGAATTTGGACTCTGCCACTTACTGCTATCTGACCTTGATTCAGATGAAGGAGGTGGGCTACAAAAGTTAGGGAAGTTCTTCTGTAGAAATGTGTTAATAGTTTGGGTTTTAATGGGACTTACATGTTCAGTGCTTTATAATTTCATGATTTAAAAAATGACCTGTATTATGAAGACTGGATTTGCTAATTTGAGTAATGAATTTAGTTTCTTCATAGGTCTGTATTCAGGTTTATATGTTCACAGAGATAAATAAATACATAAATAAATAATCCACCACTGTGGGGCTAAAATTTTCCTAGATAAATGACCTGTATATGGTTACCATCACTCAGATATTTTTAAGATGTCTTACTAATGTAAAAACCACTTTCTGTATGGTGTTGGGAAGAAGTTTTCTTTTAAAGAATTTTAATTTTGGTATCAAATATTACATTAAAGAACAAATTTTAAGTAATTTCAATTTAATATGTTTTGAACTAAAAGAAATCATTGAGTCTTATTACCTATTTCTTCAATATTTGAAACACACTTAGGTTTTACGTTGCAGTTTCAATGGGGAGGAATCCCAATGGACAAAATTCAAACAGAATATCAAAACCATTTATAAACTATGAGGAGATTATTTGTATGTTGTCTTGGTTTATATCCACAAGAAGCAGCATATACTTGATTAGTACTACTTAATTTATCCTATAAGTACAATGAGGAGAGTTGTTAACAAGCATTTTAACTTAAAAAAAGTTGAGCTCTTGGAAAGAACATTCTGTGACCTTCCATTTTCCAATGCAATGATCATATAAACACTTTTACTGAATAATCACTGTTTTTACACAACACATAAATATACTGGTTTTCACACAGTATCTGTGTATTCTTTTGAGATTACTATAGAAAGAGTATATAACACACTTGATGTGAGACTATCTCAATGATTATGCTTTGATTTTATATTTTTATTTTATTTACAAGCAATGCTTATACTGCACTGAAATTTTCATAGAATGTAGCGTTCAAATTTCAGTATTTAAAAACCATGCTATTATTAAGCAACTCAAAGTAGGGGCTAGGAAGGTGGTAGTAATGTGACATAAAAAATATGAAAGGGTATTTTAAAATATTAGAATACTTATTAAATATTTCTAAGCATTTAATAGGGATGAGGATTTGCAACTTATTATTTTAAAAAACCATACATAGGGGCACCTGTGCTGACGGTTCGGAACCTGGAGCCTCTGCTTCGGACTCTGTGTCCTCTTGCTCTGACCCTCCCCCACTCACACTGTCTCATTCTCTCTCTCAAGAACAAACAAAACATTAAAAAAAAATTTTTTTTTAAACTATACATAAAAGTTAACATATAAATAAATTTTGCAAGTATTCTAAAGTTATTCTGATGAGAAAACTTTGGAACAATGTCATTTATCTTTCCATTTAAAGGGAACATTTACTCATTTTAATTTTATGTACTTTGAAAAAGCAGATGTTTTAAGTACCACATAAACTACATACGATTAAGAACATATTCTGAGATACTGCTACACTTTTGATAAAATTTTATTATGGAGATACTTAGAAAAACCTACCATTTTGTAAAGCATTACATTCTGTTAAAAACACCCATTAGTGATATTTTAACATTATCCTTCAAATTGCCTGGTAAAATGTAAAAAGTAAAATGTAAATGCTGCGTAATGTATAAGCTCATTTCATTAAATAATTTCAGTGTTACATATTGTGAGAAATGATTACCTGAAGAGCTAAGTATAGTAAAATAGTCCCATTCTTTTAATGTACTTAAAATGCATTTTCTTTGAGTTCAAACATAACTGTAATTGTACTATCCTTTAAATGCAGATGGATTATAAACCATAATTGCATATGGCAACTGCATTCATCAAGATTTTTCTAGATTTTCCCTAATTCCTCTTAGAATCTGATTTACTATTGTTTTGAAAGCTACAAGAATTGGGGGAAAATCAATCTTGTTAATGGATCACTCTTAAAATTTAAATTATTGAATTCAATCTTCCTTCAGGTTTGGTGTTTGTACCTTTGAAAAATAATTTGTTGGGGCACCTGGGAGGCTCAATTTGTTAAATGTCTTACTCTTGATTTTGACTTGGGTCATGATCTCACAGTTGTGAGACTGAGCCCCATGTTGGGCTCTGTTCTCTCAGTTTGGGAGTCTCTCTTTTTCTGTCTGCCCCTCTCCCACTTGCTCTTTCTCTCTCTCTCTCAAAATCAATAAATAAAAAGTAAAGCATATTGTTATTATTTGATGGTTTGTAATTCTCTATGAAAACATCCTGATATCTGAAAATATTTGGTCCATCCTAGTAACAGTGGGTCCGTTATATATATAAACTATTTTTTCAAAATTCTTCTTTGTGGATTTCCTTTTCTAGTCTGTTCAAGGACAACTGCAGGCATGCCAAAAAGCACTGAGCCTCAGTATGTCCTTGATGGATTTCACAAGTCCATCCTCTCCAAAACAAGGGTAATTCAGATTTAATTCCTTGACATGAAGCAACATTACAACACGCTTTGAATAATTTTTAGGTGTTATGTCAATTAGAGAGCTTAAAGTCACTAATTATATGAGCTAGATGTTACTAATTACAAAAGCTTCCAATGGTAATTAAAAATCTATTATAATTAATGACAAAATGTTAAAAGGAGTCAGTTATCTCAGCAATTGGAGCATTTTACATAAATTAGTACACTGTACTTCCCATAACCAGTCTAAAAGGATTAAAAATCATCATGTGGAAAGGTACTGTAGTTGTATTTAATGAAAATAGGGTGGAGAAATGAAGTAAGTGTCTGAATAATTCAGTGCCTTGTTCTTGAATGCTTTTCAAAATATTCAAATACTTAGGATACTTGTCGATATGTATGCATATTTACATAAATTTTAAATTTTATTTCAGTATCTAAATGCAAATTTGTATTATTCTGAGTCATTTAAATTAATATACTATTTGCTTAATCATGAAGCCTATGCTTTCATTTACTTTTTACCTCTCTGTACTTTCTCTTGGTCAATTCTCTGGGCTACACAATTTTCATGTTATATGGGTAAAGTCTGTTAAAAATTTACAATTAAAAAAATCAATACGGGTCATTTAGTAATAATAAAACAGAACTAACATCCATATTCTCTGAGACTGGCAGAAAGACCACTGACTCTGTCCAAGAAAATTGTGAAAAAGATAAGGAATAATTTATTCAAGGCTATTGAATTAAAGGAGAAAGGTTAAATTTCACTACCTTGAAACAAAAGGTGGGAGTTTTAACCACTAGGGTGAGCTTGTGGAAAAGTACTAGAAAATTTTGGGGGTGGGGGAGAAGTAGGGGCTTTATCTTTTTTGATGATTACATTTCAGAGGAACAGAGCCCAGGTCTTTGAGAAAGACATTTCTAGGTTGTAAAAGTGGCAAGAGGCAGGGAGAGAGTTTTCACATCAGAGGAGAAGAGAAGCAAGTTTTAATTGCAAGCATTCTAAAGTAAATGATCTAAGAAAAGGGAGGTCAGGGACCTAGTCAGGAAGAAGCCTTTCTAAAGTTTAGTCAAGCTGAGGGAAAATTAAGGGCATCTTGGTCAACTCTGAACATTTATTATTTCTATAACAAAATAATATTAGAATTTCTATAGAATACAGTGAATTTCTTATCTGAGTGAGAATCATCAATCTTCCAGCTAATGTACAGCTGTAACCATAAACTCTAACCTTTTGACAATCACCTAGGTATGTGGCATTTTTTGGAAAAGAAAGTCATTAACCAATAATTGCTATTTCAAAATGAATAATTGGGTCAAAATTAGCCAGAAAATACATGAACCCTGCTAGGGAAGGTTATTCTCCTCTATTCTCCATTTTCCCCCAAGATCAGTACACAGTAAAAATAAGAATAATATTGGGGCACCTGAGTGGCTCATTCGGGTAAGCGTCTGACTCTTCATTTTATCTCAGGTGATGTCATCATAGTTCGTGGGTTTGAGCCCTGTGTCTGCACTGTGTCGGCAGGGAGATTGCTTGGAATTCTCTCTGTCTCTGTCTCTTTGGCACTGCTCCACTTGAATGTGCATGCACGCATATGCTCTCTCTCTAATGCTCTCTGTCTCTCTCAAAATAAATAAATAAACTTAAAAATAAAATAAAAATAACATTGGCATTTTCTGAAATAAAATAATATAAAATAGTAAACAGATATTATCTTCCACAATTGTTCTCCTGTCACTTGTAAAGCACAGAAAATTATCTAATTTCAAAACAAGAAAAATTTCAGTGGAAGATCTGTGTAAGGAATACTGTTATGAAGACCAAGCTTAGTTTTTCAGTTCTAATATATTCACTGCTTCTATAATTTTGCAATCAATAGTTCACTTATGGTATAGTCTTTGTAATGAAGATATTAGTAACCTTGCCTATCATGTTACTAATATGTATAAGTAGAAGTCTTTAACTGATTTAATGTCTTTAATATTTTTGGATGTTATTATGAAGAAAGTATTTAAAATAAACACAGCATAAAGAAAGCACTATGAACCTTTCCCAGTGAAGAGTCACAAAGATAATATATATGAAAATCACAGATCATTTTTGTTTTCTCTTAACCCAGACCTGTTCTGATTCTTTCATGTTGCTTTTTCCATTGACATAAAATGTGCTATTTAAATACAGCATCAGGAAATTATTTCTGAAATGAAAATACATGATCTTCACTCAAGCACAGCAAGAAAATATGATTGATTTACTGTAACTGCCTCTTGTGAGGGAAGGTCAGTTGGAGAAATAAATACCAAGTTGTTAGAAAAGGAGAAAGCTGGAGCAAAAGAAAGAAAATGTTAGTAATATTCATTAGAACCTTCATCCAAAAATTAAGAGTTTGCCAAAGCAAACTGATACTTAGAAAATTTATAACCATGTTTTAATTTAATTTTGTTGCCAAATGTATTTGTTAAAATTACTGTGGAGGTAGGATATTCAGATTTACATGAGAAAATTTTTCCAGTATTTTAAAAACTGTAAATCAATATGAAAGCCATATATTATACATTATTGCTCATAAGGGAACAGAATTATCCTTACCACTATAATATAGAAGTTTTACATTAAGGAACTTTGCTTCACTAAAGATTTCGAACTTGCATTTTAGCTACTTTTAGTAACATCCATGTTTATTGATTCTGTAATGATTAATTACTGTCCTCCATCACAGAGAAAAGCATAATCAATGCTTTAAATGGCCCCTTTTACAGGAAAGTTTGTCCACATAAACACATGTAGGAGATGACCAACACCAAATTGAAATTATTTAACATTTACTGATCATATTGGGCCTTATCTTTTCTCATCGAATTATGTAGTGAAAGGAATTTTAGCTATTCTTCAAGTTGACCATAATTATCAGCATAACTCAGAAATTTTACCTTACCTAAAATGTCTAAGGTAGATTACACTTATAATACCTTCCTCGAGCAACTTTATGGAAAACATTAACAAAAAATTCATAAAATTATTTCTTCTGAGTTAAATCTGGTGAACCTAGAGACCAGAAATATAGTTAAAACAGATATTTCTAGGGGCACCTGGGTGGTCAGTCAGTTAAGCGTCCGACTTGGGCTCAGGCCATGATCTCACGGTTCGTGGGTTCGAGCCCGGCATCGGGCTCTGTGCTGACAGCTAGCTCAGAGCCTGGAGCCTGTTTCAGATTCTGTAACTCCCTCTCTCTCTGACCTTCCCCTGCTCATGCTGTCTCAATCTCTCTCTCTCTCTCTCTCAGAAATAAATAAAACATTAAAAAAATAAAAAAGACAGTAATTTCTATGCTGATAATTAACTATGTTGAGTGTTGGAATCACCTGAGGACCTGTAAAAATTCCCAGTATCCTGTTTGCATTCAATGCCAATTAAATCAGAATATCTGGAGGCATTGATATTTTTTTAAAGATTCTCAAGTGGATTTAATACGGAATAAAGTATGGAGACCACTGAGTTAAATGGTATTTAACTTAAGGAAAAAGAATCGAACTTCTAAACATAGAGTGTTAAAATCACCTGTATTTGGATGTAGTGGCACCCATATTTTTTTGCAGTTTGAAATTATAAACTGATTGACTAACAAGGAACCTACTAAGTGTTTTGAGGAAATAGATAAATTGAAAGTTCTCTAACTCTTGAGTTCTTGATAATCCATTTATTCTGTCGAGTTTACAAATAGCACCAACAGGCTGCTGTGTATCATTTCTGCCAAATTCCATGGAGAATTCTTCTCTAATCCCTTTTCCTTCCATATATAAATCTAGTCAGCAATGGCTTGTTGAACTGGCTTATTCAGGTGTGATTTTGTCTTGTTACATACACTTCTCTTTAAAACTATCATAAACATGATACAAAGTTTGACAAGTTATAAAACTTTGGAAAGGATTTAAAAATAATCAGCTGGATTAATTCACCATGTTTTGAGAGAGAACAGTATAAAATGGCTTATTTTTCAGAAGCTTGCATCTCCAAACTATTACCCATAATAGTGAATTAAAATGATCTGATTGTAATATAAGGAAAGGTTTAATAAAAGATACAGTCCAAAATCAAGGGTAAAGCTTAAAGTTTCTGTGCTTTTCTGAGAAATGAGAGACCATTTTGGCAGGTGTATCCTAAATCTCCAGACGTAGGACTTCTCTCTCAAATGTACTGAAATTTATAAATCTTATATGAACATCACCATACAGTAAGACAGGATTGTGTTTATTTTGTTGTGTTCATCAGTACAAGTCAGTTGCTAAACCCAAAAATCTCACGGGTTTACCAAAATACACCTTTACATGTGGGTAAAGAGTAGCAAAGAGGGGTACTGTGTTGCTCCATGCTGTCATTCACACCCAATTCTTTCCATTCCATAGCTTATCCATCTATCAGTGACTTACCTTCCTCCCTTGGCTCTTCTGCTTCCAGCTGTGAGATAAAGGGGCAGACAGTGTGTGGAGCATGACAGAGGTGTTACCTGCTGCCCTTTATGGAAGTGTAATAGATTACTCTTCCTGTTTTACTCAGTAACATGACCTTACTTCACTGCAAAGGCACTGGGAAATTAGTTGTTTAAAAGAAGAGGAAAGATGTGGATTTCTATCCTTCTAGTCATCAAATATCTTTTCATTCCATTTATTCCTCTCCATGAAATACCCAAAGCGTCTCTCCAAGAGAGTCAATACAAAATCACAACTCGTTAATACATCAAAGTCGGAGGACACTCGTTGGGATGAGCTCTGGGTGTTATATGTAAACCAACTTGACAATAAACTATTAAAAAATAAAATAAAATAAAGTTGGAGATCTCCAGACAATATAGCATGATGTCCATTGTTCTTTTTGGTTCTTTATTTGGCCCTGGAAGGCTCTTCCTTGTCTCTTTAGCTCTTTGTCCTTGTCTGTGTCTTCAGAGCAGACACTGATCCTACATGACTTTTGCAGCCTGTTTCTTAGAAAGGAAAGCTTGGAGTTGCAGTTTGTGCTATAGATTCAGCAATTGAAGGGAAGGAGATTCCTTAAAGTACTAGTAGACTCATATTTACTCCCCATATGACTCTATAGTAACTATATTCAAAATTCCTTATTAGCCGTATTTGCTTTCTCACTCCCATGTTCCCCTTTCTCAATTTTAAGGGCAACAAATCAGTAGATTTGATAGTCATCCCTGTTCCAGAGCTTAGTTACTTTGTTTAAGAAATCTTACTTGGTTTTTGTGGTTGAAAGACTTTTTAAATTTCCCTCACTCCCTTATTTTTAATGTTTGGGGTTTAGACTGTAGACCTTCCAACCTTAAAATATCTAAATTTCTGGATTTTTTTTCTCTTTCTTTTAATGCTGTCATTTGGTTTATTCCTTCCTAAACTTACCTTGTTGGAGTAGTACATTGCTCAGTATAACCAATAATCATAGCCAACAGATACAAATAACATTCTTTTTATCAACTTCTTTTCCTAAAGGGAGAGCCCAGTAGACACATGACTTCCTATTTACTGCTTTAGCAGATGTCTGACACTAACTGCTACTGTTGTGCAGCTGTCCAGCCTCCTATATCTGCTTCCTCACTACCCACATCTAGCCTGCTAAGCCAATTATTGCATATTAGAATTTCAATTGAAAAATCAATCTACTGCAAGGTACTAATATCTGTATCAGATAGGTTAAGTTACATTAATTGTTGAAACAACCTTGAAATCTCAGAAGCTTATTTCTTTCTCACCCACATCACCATCTATTGGGCATTGGTCAATCTTCTGCTGCATGTGGTCAAACAGGCCCCCAAACCTCTTTGGTATTGTGGCTCTGGTATCATCAAAGGCTCAGTGATTTCCAATAGAGACTTCACCTCCAACTGGCATAGAAGGGAAGAGAGAGAACTGGAAGAGGTGAACATCACTTCTGCCCACAATCACTCATGTAGGACTCAGTTGCATGGCTTTAAACTGACATCAGGTAGCTTGAATACTGATACCCATCGGTGTTTCCTGGAAGAGGAAATAAAATATAAATATTGCTAAGCTGTAGAATTGTCTCTATTATCATCTATTTCAAATTATTATTTTGATGACTAAATATAAAATAATGTATAAATTAATCACATAATATATAAACAAGGCTTTTAAAATTATTCATTAGAGCAACCATGCATTCAAGATATCTACATCATCATTGGCTAAACTTAGATTTTCCAGATAAAATATAGAATGTCCAATTAAATTTGTATTTCAGATAAACAGTAAGTAATTTTTAGTAAAATATTCCCCAAAATTGCAAGGGCCAGACTTCTTCTTTTTTTTTTTTTTTTAATGTTTTTTATTTATTTCTAGGAGAGAGAGAGAGACAGCGTGAGCAGGGGAGGGTCAGAGAGAGAGTCACAGACTGAAACAGGCTCCAGGCTCCGAGCTGGCAGTCAGCACAGAGCCCGACGCGGGGCCGGAACCCACGAACCGCGAGGTCATGACCTAAGCGAAAGTCGGACGCTTAACCGACTAAGCCACCCAGGCGCCCCAGCAAGGGCCAGACTTTTGTGAAAAAAAATAAAACATTGCTTATCTGAAATTCAGATTTTACTAGGCACCCCATAGTTTTATTTGGTAAATCTATCAATGCTGGCCACAAGACTCTAGTTTTTCCTATTATTATTATTATTATTGAAAGGTACACTCGGTGATATCATTATGAATTATGGATATGGTAAATATCATGTTTTTCCTCAATTACCTTTAAACAAATAAACATTGCTTTGAGTCAAAGTATAAAGTTTCAACTACTATTTGCTATTTAAATCTAATTTATCTGTGCCTAGAAGCTTTATTTATAACTAGTCTTTAGTTTTTTATGAGACTTGATGTTTTAATTAAATTTAAGTATAAACACCTTAAATTAATATTGTGCTATGTTGATTTCATTTCAATATATAGTTTTGCTTTGTTAGGAGAAAAAGTTGCAGAGAACCACAAATTATCAGGCTTACCATAAATTAAGAAGCACTGGCATCTTCACTGATCTTCAAACCAAGAACTGCCCATAAAGTAGTTCTGCCGAGATTGGATTGCTCCTACATGCTCCCTCAGTGATTTTTATATTTTAATAAGACAGTTCATTGTGGTTAGCTACTCGTGTTGGAGCCATTAGATATTTATATGAAATAGCATATCATTATCTTGTTGCATTCTGAACCATTTGGGATGCTTTTAAGTTAGGGTGATTTTTTTTCCCGTCTTAATTTGCGCACACTAGTGCCAGTGTGCCTGTTCAGCTTTATTTCTGTCTTCAGGTTCTTTATCCTATTTTTCACCTTTATTGTGTTAAAGTGTTTGATGAACAGTATAGCTGACTGCTAGATAGGAGTCACCTGAAAGACAGTAATTTAAAAAATTTACTGTCTTAAGAGGCAGACAGGAGTTGATATCCCAATTCCTTTATATTTTTTTCAGAAGTGTAAAATTCCGGCAGGGTATATTGACTCACATACCCAGATCTCTTCACATTCAACATTAGGGACCTAATCACAGGAAAAAGGATTTGGGCAATGTGAGACCATAAGAACCTATATTAAGAGGAACATAGGGGCACCTGGGTGGCTCAGTTGGCTAGGTGTCCAACTTCAGCTCAGGTCATGATCTCACAGTTTTTGAGTTTGAGCCCCACATCAGGCTCTGTGCTGACAGTTCAGAGCCTGGAGGCTGCTTCAGATTCTGTGTGTCCCTCTCTCTGCCCCTTCCTTGCTCATGCTATGTCTTTCTCTCTCAAAAAATAAATAAACATTAAAAAAATTTAAAAAGAGGAATATAGACAGTATGCAAAGCCAAAAAGCAAATACAACATAAGCTCATAATTAGTGTGATCAAATCAAAGCTGTATCTAGTACAATTGTGTGATTTCCTGTGCTGCAGTTTGAAACTATAGAAGGCTCCTTAACTTGTCATTCCCATGTAGTGGTGTATGAGGTATAAACTGGGTTTTAGTGAAGACTTAGTTATTTTGTAACTGATCTGCGAATGGGTGGAGTAGGTAGGGATTAAACAGAAACTTCCTCCTTTTTGTCCTTGATCCATTGTTTGTTGCCTCTGAAATTCCATTATCTCAATGATTTTTATTCTTTATATTTTTTCCCAGCTGGTCTAGTCAGCACCTCCAATGGATTACATTAATTTTTAGACCTGATACATGTTATTTTATTTCTTGCTTTATATTTATTCTGTTCCTTCTTTATATTTATTCCTTCTTTACATTCCTTCTCTTCCTTCTTTGTATTTATTGTGATGGGCAGCCTATAATTTTTTATTCAGTAAATGACCATTTAATGAGCATGTATTATATTTAAGCATTAAGTACATAGAATTCAAATATAAAATACAGAGTCCATCTCTATCTTTAATGAAATCACAAACCGTATGTGCGTGGTGTGTGTGTGTGTGTGTGTGTGTGTGTGTGTGTGTGTGTGTATGTGTGTGTGTCCTTTTATTTATCACTGGACTGTCAATGATAATAATTTTAGGATGTTAATTTTATAGATCAGAAAAATTCTCATCCTCCCCAAATTTAGATATTTATATAATATTACTAATTTTTATTTTTGCTAACTCTACAACCAGAAGAATAATGTTACTTTTTGAAATGAATATCATGGTATAATAAAGGGCATTTTGAAATTGAAAATGAAGGAAATGTCATAGTTCAAGTGGGGCCTCTTAAAAGCGGTAAATTTAGTTTTTACAAAAGCTTATTATTTTGCTTTCGTATGTTTCATTTCACTAGAAATAGTAAAATTCCTGTCCTGACAGGCTTTTGCAAACCACTCCTCTTCGCAAGTTTATAAAGAATTAAATAATCTGACTTTCATCTATTAAAGTGTGTTTAGAGTTAACTTAAAGATGCAGAAAGTACTTCAAAGGGAAACAAAACCTAAGACAAATCTGTATTCTTAACTCTGCAAGGAGATAGTTGGTACAAATACAGACAAAGACTGGTTTTCAGAGGGAGCAAGTGAGACAAAGAGAGTTATACCAAAGGGATAGGGGGCAGTGCAGACTGTTGTATGGGTCAGATGGACCACTTACATGCTGAAGCAGAATATTCATGAGAAGTAGAAAAGAGTCAACACTAATAACTTGCATCACCTTTTGCATTACTTTCTGCTTTATTTTTGTCCATTATACTTACTGCTATCCACATTATATCATATCTGTATTTTATTCAACAAATATTCATTGAGGCTTCATTAATGCTTGACTGTGTTCTGGGCCTTGAAATAAAATAGGACAACAAAACAAAAATGCCTACTCTTATGAAACTTCTATTCTAGTTTCTGCTTATTTATTGTCTCAACAAACAACAACTCCATGGAAGCAGGGGTCTTGGTTCTTTCTCAACCTACTGTATATAACCACATTTGTAGCCTGATCATTGCATAGTAAGTGCTCAGTAAGTTTTTGTGAAGAAGTAAATGAATCAGAGCAGCCCAGACCTTCTACAAGATGTGGTAGACTTTGGGATGTGGCAGGTCAGGGCTAAGAAGTTCACTTTTTTGAAAGGTATTCCTTATATGGTGTGAGTTTAAAGTGAAAAATGACAAATGCCAATGACCTGTTGCAGTAAGAAAGGTGAGAGGTAGGGAACTTCTCTAATGAATCAGTGTTAGGTTTTATCATCTATGCTCTTTGCATGAGAGAAACACAGGCAAAGACCACTGGTGGATTTATCTAGCAGGGTAGTTTGAGTATCCAGTAGTGTTAGATCCCCATGCACACTGAGAGTACTGGCTACTGCTATTCCAGTGGACTGGGTGTCCATAAAGCCATAAAAAACAACATAAAAAATAATGGCAGCCTATGGGATAGATCATGAATTACAGCTGTCTGTCTGCACTCTCTTTTGTATTAAAAGAAAGAATTTTTGTATGGGGGCTTAAGTTCTAGTAAGGAGTCTGCTTGTGAAGAGCTATTGCTGTCTTGTACCCTAACTGAACACTTAGAATGATGTTCTCAGGAAAACATCTGTTGCATAATGAACATGTTTATCTTGTCTATGGGCCTATGAAACTAAGTTTACATCCCAAAACATACATTTCATTTCAGTTAGCCTTTTTCAGAAAAGTCTGAGCCTAAGTTTTCTTATAAACTTACTCAGCATTTTTGGAAACAACCATGCTTTTTTTAAAAAAAATGTTGTTTTTATTTATTATTGAGACAGAAACAGAGCATGAGTGGGGGAAGGGCAGAGAGCGAGGGAGACACAGAATCTGAAACAGACTCCAGGATCTGAGCTGTCAGCACAGAACCTGATGCCGGGCTGGAACCCATGAACTGAGAGATCATGACCTGAGCCAAAGTCGGATGCTTAACCAACTGAGCCACCCAGGCGCTCCAACTATGCTACTTTACCTTGGCAATGATGGCAGTGATAAAGAGAAGGAGAGTGATAAATCTATAAAACCCTGGTCTTTGTGTGCATGGAAAAAAAAATGCTACAGTGAATCACTATCATAAAATGGACAAAGATGAACAGCAGCAAAATGATTTAAGTAAAAATTAAAGGCAAAGATTTGAGAGGCTGTTTAAAAATTCAGTTAACACAAGGTTCAAAGTTTGAGAAGTGAGGGGGTTCAAGTATATGATGGCTGATTATATTCCTGTAACCATGCTAGCCACCTCATGTGTGTAAATAAACACATGTCATAGTCATTGAGGTGCACTAATTANCGCTGTCTCTCTCTCTCTCTCCTAGAAGTAAATAAAACATTAAAAAAAAATAAAATTAAAAAAAAAAGAAAGAGAAGGGAGAGAGAGAGAGAGAAAGAGAGAGGAAGAAAGGAAGGAAGGAAGGGAGGGAGGGAGGGAGGAACCCTTGAAATGACTTGTCTAAAGCCACATAGCTAATAAGTACAGGCAGGATTTAAGTCACAGTCAAATGACTCTTCAGTCCACTTCCTTTATATCACATTTTGGTATCAATAAAAAAATGGTCCCACATCTCTGGGTTATAGTAACCTATTGGCATCAAATAACAGATTTTCAAAGGTGTTCGGAAGTATTTTTATTTTCTTTTAAATGTTTATGTATTAATTTGAGAGAGAGAATGTGTGTGCATGTGCAGGAGAAGGGCAGCGAGAGGGGGGAAAGAGAATCGCAAGCAGTCTCCACGCTGTCACACAGAGGTGGTCACCGGGCTCGATCTCACTCATTGTGAGATCATGATCTGAGCTGAAATCCAGACTAGATTGCTTAACTAACTGAGCTACTCCGATGCCCCTGGAAGTATTTTAAAGTAAATCGAATACACATGACTCTCAATATATTCTCTTTGCTCCTAATTTAGTTAAGTACAGAATGACTTGAAAATCATATGTACAAGCTATAGGCAAGCTGTTCCCCTAATATTAATTAAGGTCTTTGTTCCAGTCATTTTAACTAAGGGCTAAATCACCTTGTTTTACAAGTAAGGAGAAATCAGATTAGTAAATTCTGAAGGACTCAAATCTACTTGAAACAATTTGAAATACTACCACAAAAAAAAAAAAGTGAAATATAGCTGGAATGATTAAGATTAACGCTGAGACTGTTCTCTAGGAGAGTGGTTAACACATTCAAGTGGAGTTCCAGGGTGGATGTGGAGCTCCTGTTCTGGAGGCTTTTTAGCATGCATCAGTATGTGAGGGATGATTTTTGACATTTTAATTCACTGAATTATCTTGGCTTTGCCTTGTGCTTGTACTTCCATATTTAATTTACTATCAGAGACATTTTATTCTGTGCTCTTAATGTTCCTATCTATTCTCCCTGATATCACACTAGGTCTAATACATTGATAAGCTTGCAAATTTTCCCTCTGGTCTCTCGGAGTCTGCTCTCCATCTCTAGCTTTTCTCCTATTCTCTCCACATAGCACACTCATTCAGTGATCCCTCTAAATTCATCGATTTTATCAAGTCATTTGACTGCTCTGAAACCAATGGCTTATGGCTTCTCACTTCCTACAGCTAAATTTGTGCAAGGCACTGGATGAGAACAGAAAAAAGGAAAAAAAAAAGATGGAGTTCACTGGTCAAATAACGAGAAAACTAGGGATTTTATTCCATGAATTCTCAGAACCTTTAAAAGGATAAAATATGCAGTTATTCCATTTGATTTGGCTGTAGGAGACTTCATTCAAAACTACCTTCTTGTGAAGGGATGCCTGGATGGCTTAACTGGTTAAGCATCAGACTTTTGATCTCTCAGGTTTGTGAGTTTGAGCCCTGCAGAGGGCTATGCACTGTTAGTGTGGAGCCTGCTTGGGATTCTCAATCTCTCTCTCTCTCTCGCTGTCTCTCTGTCACTCTGTCTCTCTGCCCCTCTCCTGCGCGTATGCTCTCTCTTTTAGAATAAATACACTTAAAAAAAAAAACCTCCTATATCTTTGGAATAGGTTGATTTACAGGATCTTATGATGTAGAATGCAAAGCTGTACCTTGTCCAATATGACTCCATTAATTCAGTTTGTTTTATTGAACGTCACGTTCTCTGAATTCATTTTGTAATGTTCTACCCCCTTATCTCCCACATATAATTTCAAATGCCTGAAATGTTCCCTCATCATCACTTCTACTTGTCTTTAAATATTTACCTAGTTCTTTTTTATATATTGTTTCCTGACTGTTTCAGTTGCATTATTCTCTTTCTCAAACACTGCAAACACTACTTACATACACGCTGGTGGTTATATTGTCAATGTATTTGCATCTGACTTACAGATTAATTCCTTTCAATTTAGCAACCATGCATAATATTTTGTTCATTTCCTGTAGTTCAGTATGTGTATTAGACCTCCAATAACTGAAGTAAGTTACGTACCATATGGGAATTTCTATCGAGGTCAAATCTTTCCATTCATTATTAGTACCAGATTAATGATAAGGAGACATTATTACATCATTCTAATTAAACTTTTTAAAAAAGTATTAGTTATACCAACCAAAATTGTAGAGCAAATATCTAAAAGTGTTTCAGGAAAGTGTTTATAAGTACTTTCTCACATTACATCCTGACAAGTTTCTCATGATATCTGAGATAATTTACAAATAGTATAGACATTGGTTGTACAAAATTTGCTTACTGTGATAGTGAATTTTTTCTAGCCATATGACTTTTTTTCCTATATGCTTTCTGAGGAAAAGCAGCTCTATAGACATGGGATAATTATGCAAATCCTGTGCAAAGAAATTATTTTATGAGGGTGAAATATACACAGTACACTGAATACTGATAATAAATAAAAGCTTCACATGAAATAAAATATTTTATATATATTATATACTGGTGTACCAGTCACCTTTGCAATTTTTTGTTGCAACTCACTGTCCAAACCAAATTTTATTAATGAAACCGATCATTTGAAAAATTTTTCTGTGAAGATCATATGCAGTATTAACGCTAGAACTAGAACAAAATTTTAACATCTTGGCATGATTTCAATACAGATAGAATCTATTTCTTTTCTTAATTGGAGGACATGGTGATTTATACACTTTAAAGTATTTCCATCACTGACAAAAACATCAGATTTATAAAATATCTGGAGAACAGGTGCAGATATTATACACTAATATTCAACTCCACTGTCAAATTTTAAAGAGTCATATGCTGACATGTTTGACTTGCTGATATATTGCCTCCATTGAAGTGCACAGAAATGACACTTAAACTCCAAAAAATATCTGAATCCTTGTGTCTGTTTCTTTGTTGTCACAGTCAATTTTGCTTAATCCTGAAAAATTTTCAGGGATCCATTTCGCTTTTTCATTTCATCTAGACATTATTAGTTTTCCACATCCATTTTGGTGCATAATTCAGTGACCACATATTCCAAGGCTGTAACACAAATTCCCCATAAATCAGGGATTACAGTATCTCTAAAGCATTTTGCCTAGGTGGTGTGTATCTGTTACCTATTCTATTTGTTATTTAACCATTGAAACCAGATTGTCAAACACAGTGGTCCTTGTTTTTGAAGATGTTTGCTGTTTTAAATAGCATCTCCACACCCCCTTCCAAGATGTTCGCATGTAGTAAAGCTGTATTTTCATAATGCAGTTGTATGCTGTAAGAAGCTTATTTATTTATTTGTTCATTCGTTCATTCATTTCTGAGAGAGAGAGAGAGACCGCATGAGCAAGGGAGGGCTAGAGAGAGAGGGAGATACAGAATCCGAAACAGGCTCCAGGCTCCAAGCTGTCAGCACAGAGCCCGATGTGGGACTTGAACCCACAAACCGTGAAATCATGACCTGAGCCGAAGTTGGACGCTTAACAACTGAGTCACCCAGGTGCCCCTGTAAGAATTTTTTAACTCTGGGCATATTCATCTGTTTTGGAGCTATAATTTGGCTTTTTTTTTTTTTTTTAATTCATTGTGAAAGTGCCTCACAGACAATTCTGAGAATAGAGGTGTAGGAGATACATTTAGTTTGAGGTTCAGAAATCATGACACAGGCATGACTTTTCCACTCACCTGACTTCTTAAAACCTCAGTTTCCTCATCTGTACAATGGGATTATTAATGTCTGCATGTAGTTGTGTTTAGCATTGAATGAGAGCATGTAAACCACTGAGCACAGTAAAAGGCAGTGTTTAATAAATGGGAGTTGTCATTGTTATTATTCCTAGTAATATGAGCAGTGTAGTCTAAATTATGTTTTAGGTTCTAAGTTTCAAAAGATCGGGAACTGCTTTAATATTTGTTTGACTACAGAAGTTCTGTAAAATAGGCATTAGTAAATACAAATTCTGAGTTTTTCGGTGTTGATCAACCAACAAATATTTTATTGAATCTTTGTGGTGCTCTAGTGTAATACTCTATCTTAAGTGTTTAGGATAAAATCATGGGGAGAAATCCACCCCAATGAAAATTATAGAAGAGATTAACATTAAATAATAACACACTAGTACACAAATATATATAGAATATATATGTACATAAATGTCACTGTATAAAATATGGACTATATATGAAGAGCTATATCAAGCATCTCAAGTGTATTGCCATACTTGTGTTAATATGGTCAAAGTGAGCAAAGGAATTCACCCATTAATGTTTTATTTAAGGTTGTCAAGCTTAAAAACCCAGTAGGCTTTTTGCTTCAAATAACCCTACAGCAAGGCCATTTACTGGATGAATGCCAATTTAGCTTCACAAACACTAAAAATTATTCTCTGCATATGATATAGCTATATTAGGACTATAAGCTATGACCTCATGTCTCTGTACTTTGTATTTTAAGCAGTAGAGACCATGGGTCAAACACCCTTGTTATTTACTACTACCTGCTTAAGCTAAATAACCTTTTTCCGATGGGTAGTTTTTGTGGAACGCTGTCGTAAATCAACTTTATTAGAAAGATAAAATGGTAAGATTGGCTTTGAAAACCTGTAGTCTTTGGGAAAATATATTTTAAAAAATGAATAAGTCAGACTAAATCTCTAGTCACATATATAGGTAAAGATAAGGACTAAGAAACATAATTTTAGGTAGTTCACCATTAAAAAGCCTTTCTTTTAGTTTAAGTATTGTACCCTCCCCGGGGCATCTTTTAAATAATTCTGAGAGCAGTGATAATGCTACTAACATTTTAGAAAACATTACTTTATGGAAAGGACCCAAGATTTACAGTCCAAAAGACCAAGAAAAGGAGAAGAAAGAAATGAGAAAAGAAAGGCATAGCAGAAGACAGGAAGTCTTATACATAATTGTCCTTAGAACCTGTTATTCCCCTGAAATTTGTTATACACATACTTATACATGTAAAATTCAATATGTTTGAAACTATTAGCATCATTGTATTTTTTTAATTACATATTGTACCAAGTTTAGCTCTTTAAAATAGTTTTGGTATCATTTTGACATAGCTTCATTATTGTTTGAGATCATCTTTGAGAAACAAGATGTTCCAAGTTTACCCTGAGCTTTCCAGGTCTCAGAATTTAAATTAGCCATTTGCTAAAATGCCCTGGTTTCTTCTACTGGGAATTGTCACTGAGGAAAAAAATTGCAAGCTTGGTATGACCATTACTACTAAGGTGTCATTGCTTCTGATCCCTTTCATTGGACAGCTAATATGAAATGATTCCATATTGATACTTCCAATTCAAAATGAGTAACACAGGGTTCTTCCTCACCTTCTTCATTCCATAGCTGTATCTCTCTTCTCTCAAAATGAAAATTCTGGCACTCTTCAGCATCAATACATTTATATATATCCATCAATACACACAAAAATTTGATACCCATATTAGTATTAAGAGCAAGAAGCTATAATAAATAAGATTAAGGTTTTCCTCTGTGTATATATGACACATGTGTTTATGACTATTAAGGGCATATGGTAAGAATACTGAATCCAAAATTCCTTTGATCAGTTCTTATCATTGGAGGATTATTTTGATGAATAATTCATTTGTTTCTGTTTGAATTGAATGTCTTTTCTTTTTTCTTCACTTATTAATGATATGATTCAAAAGACCAAATTTTATTAAAAGGTCTAGGCAGAAAAGCCTTGTTATATCCCTCTACCCTTCATCTAGTTCTCACTAATTCCTTATAAATCAGCATTTAATTAATTTCTAGTTTATCCAGTTTTTTATAAACAAACTAAGCAAATACACACCCATGTTCTTATTTTCGTTTATTTCTTACACAAAATATGATATGCATGTTTTAACTTAAGCATAACGTCAAGCAGCATATCGCTACGTATCATTTAGATTTGCAGTATCATTTAGATTTTTTTTTACATATGGTCTATCTAGGTTTGACTTTATTCTTTTTAATTATCTATTTTGAGTGAAATACAGTGAGTGGGGGATAGTGACAGAGAGGGAGAAAGAGACTCCCAAGCAGACTCCATGCTGTTAGCAGCAAAGAGCCCTGCCTGGGGCTTGATCTCACAACCCTGGAATCATGACCCAAACCAAAATCAAGAGTTGGACACTCGACCAACTGAGCCACCCCAAGCACCAGGCACCCCAAGCAGATTTTTAAATAGAGTTATCATAAAGGGATGAATTAAAAATAGAAGTCTTTCTAGAAGACAATATTTTGGAGGTGAGAAAGTTTATGGGTTTCTATTATGGGCAATAAAAATAAGCACCATAAGAAAGTTAAAAAAAAAAAAAGGGGTGGTGGTAAAGCAGCATGACTCATTAGTGTATTCAACATGTTTTGTATGTAACTCCTAGGTATCCCCCCTAACTCTCTCTTCCTCCCCCTTTCTTCCTTCTCTCTGCTTTTCACTCTTGCTTTTCTTCTTTTTCCGATTCAGTTTAATGCTCCTACAGTGAACTCAATCCATTCAGTCAACTGTTTGGTTAAAATACTTTCCCTTTCATCTCAAAAAATGATATGCACTCATTAGTATACCACCTGTGCCTTTCAGCATTTACATATTACCTTTATATTTCCAAGGAGCTTTGCGATCACATTTAATAGATTTAGCTCTCAGTTTGCTGCAATATTGACCTCATTTTGCAGGTGAAGGAACAGTCATCGAGCAGGTAGGTGATTTGCCCATTCCTGGATTGCAGCTCCTCCAACGCAAGTCCCCAGTGCGTTCTTGAGCTCAGTAAGCCACTGTCTCTTAGTCTAGTGGCATCATCCCTGGGAGGTGGTTCATAGTCTTTTGAGCCTGTAAGATATCAGCTAAGATGCATAATAAACTGACCTTTTACCATTTGCTATCTGGATCTTTATTTTCCAAAAGTTTTCACCTTTTGGCTCTTATGTAAGAAAACTATCAACAGTAATCTAAATGAAAGCGAAGTGAAAGTAAAATGTTAAATCTAAGGAATATATGCCCAACATTCTTCTGGGATTTTTGGTAAGAGTGAAAATTTGAAATATCTACCACAGTCTCAAGAAACTCAAGTGGGCCTTATAAGTAGATTATTAAGAACACAGAAGTGCAGCATTGACTCTAAGACTCATTATATCTAAGGTTCAATGCCTGTAATCCTCCATACTGGAGAAATTGGATTTTGTTTTGGAAGTACTGCCCACCATTTCCAAATCAGAGCAAAATCAGAATTATTGGTAGTAATGGTAGTATTTATTTATTTTGCTTATTTTTTTAACCTAATCTTACATGCACCTCTTGTGGTGTTACATATTTATGTTTCAGGCATTCTGGAAATTTCAGCCCCCAGTCTTGGAAAGAGGAAAGAAAACATAGTGAAAACAAACTCATTTGATTGCATGAGTCCTCTTTTGTGACTAACTTAATGGCTTCCATTCCCAGAAGTGCCTAATGAATTATGAAGGTGTTTCTCTTGAGCACTATAAACAACATATTTTACTAAAGGAGACCTTATGTTCTATCCATACCCTCGACATCAATTATACCTCCGTGAGCCTGGCTGGAAGTGCCTGCCAGAATCAAGTAAGGCAAGATATCCAGTAGGAATGTGAAGGAAGGTTTTGGTTTTTTCTCTTCTTTGAAGGCAATATCTATCATGGTTTGTGGGGGGTTTTTTGGCTATAAGAGTACTAATGCTAGTTAACCCCAGTGTGAGAATGCCTCTCTTCCACCATTTTACAGAAACCCAGAAGCTCTCTGAATAATGAGGCCTTTGTTTGCCAAAGCAGTATAGCCCAACATTTCAGAGACTTTAACCTTTTTCTTATTGGTGATTATATTTGCAATCCATGCCAATGGGATTATGGAGACTGTCTCTAAATCCCTAATAAGAAAAAAAAGAACCTCTTAATTTTTTCCTGAACCTGGATGATAAGCCAATTTTTCCTTTCTGATTTACAGGTTTTAAAAATAAGCCTCTGACTAGGTATTATCTTGAAAATCTTTGTGAATTAATAAATCTAATCCAGGCATCTAAAATCTACTCCAATAAGAAGGAGACTCTTCAGGGGAGCATACTCATTCAGAAACTATAGGCAGAATAATAATTCTATTAGGGGAGACAGAGAAGCAAAATCTTAAAATGATTTTTACTAGGAATGAATGGCTTGGTTTATGCACACATGTATATATACATAGCACACAGACACAAACGCAGTGATGAAAGACTTCCCTGTTTTCAGGGAAGATCCAGATTTTGTGTGAGCAAAAACTTATACTGTTTAGGAGATTCTTTGCAGAAAAAAATTACAAATGAAATAGAGAATAAGATATGAATGTAAACAGAATTTTGTTTGAGATAATAAATTCCAACAAAGTAAAATATAAACTGGCAATATCACAAACATTGCAACATTCAGAATAATGTAATGTTATTAATATTAGCCATCTAACACATCTGCACTTCTTGACTGCATGCCCTTTGTCTCTTTATATGCATCAATCTTTAAATATTTTCTGTAGAGAGAAAGTTGACTCATTGAAGTGTGATTTATTGAAGAAAAAGTATTGATAGCTTAGAAAAGTTTCTTTAAGACTCACAACTCTTTATTAGAGATGCCACATCTGTAACTTCCTTTGCAGTTACTTATTTAGGCAACGATCCTTGCCAAATTCTTGCAGACTTTCATATGTTGGATTTTATGGATGTGATGTATAGTGGTCCTTACAGAGTAGCTTATTGTCTTGACCATTCCCTACTGACCCGTTCCCCAACACAATCACATTCTTGCCACCACTGGGTTAATCCTTCAAGGCCACTTCACATGGAGCCTTAGTGCAGTGGTTTCTTTTGCTCATATCCCTCTCCTTGGGATCCAAGGTGCTTGATCCCAACTGTGCCCCTTCATGATCCACAAAGTCAGATAATTGGTGGGGACAGGTGGAGAAGGAGGTACTGGTTGGCAGACTCCAGATCATCACTAGGATGCAGAAGGTGACACCGAGGGTAGGGCAGCATTCTGCATCTTTGGTACAGAGCTGGAGCTTTTGCTGTCTGCTGTTCCCTGCACCACTGCCCTCCCTCAACCCTTCTGCCCCTGCCATATCTCTGGAGTAGATTACACTAGGCCTAGAAGAGGCCATTCCCAAGTGAAGGTTCTTGGAACTTAAGCTTCATTGGCTTCATAGCAAATTCTCCTGTAGTAAAATTATTGGTAGCTGTGTAAGGTCTTAGATGCTGTCAAGTATTAAAACCTGTACTTTTTTTTTTAACCCATAGCATATTAAACCTTATACCTACTGGGACTCATATCTCTTGCTTTTTGTGGCTATTTCAATACAACACAAAATATGTTTTTTATCTAAGGCATTTTGACATAATGAACACTTGCTAGATAATTTCTTTTTGAGAATTTTCCCTATAGCTGGAGTTGTTATAATTATTGATGAAATCAGTAATGTGAACTGTGAATCAAAAGTGATTTCCCAAGGAACTGGTAGGTTTTTGATCTGGGATTAAAATTTCTCATAGTAAAGGGGAGAATGAAACAGTTTATCAATAATAGAGTAGGAAATAAATTACAAGGCAAACCAAGAGTCAAGTTAGCAAGAAGTAAGATTTCCCTGAGAGAATAGCCTTCATTTCTACAAATGTGTGGGATTTGAAGGGAGGCAACAATCATTAGCTGGGAGTTATGAAATTATATTTTGTGACCTTCCTTTTACAGATAGGGCTTATCTGTCTGTCAAGTCATTCTCTACAGGGCATTATTATTAGAAAGATGTGGTAGATGGTCCTCAACAAACATGACATCTGGTATTAATACTCTTGTATAATCTGCTCTCTCTGAGTGTGGGCTGGACTGGTAACCTCTTTCTAACAGATAGACTATAGCAAAGATGATGAGATATTCTTTACGTAATGGATTATATAGGATTCTGACTTCCATCTTGCTAGCAAATTGTTTATCTTGCTGGCTTTTATGAAGCAAGCTGCCATGTTGTGAGCCTCTCTATGGAGAGGCACACCCGACAGCCAGCAAAAAAAAAACAATAAAATGAATTCATTAGTCTGACAACCAGTGAATAACTGAATCCTAACAAGAACCCTGTGACCTTCGAAATGGATCTTTCCTCATTTGACAATTCAGACGAGATCTCAGCCCTGGCCAACATCTTGATTGCAGCCTTGTGGCACACCTTGAAACAGAAAATCCAGCAAAACTGGAGCCTATGTAAAATGACTTACTGAAATTCTGAGAAAATAAATGTGTGCTCTTTATTTAAACTGCCAGGTGTGTGAAAGTTACACAATAATAGATAGCTAATGCATTACAAGTCTTCATCATACAAACATGTTAAGTAGAAGGAAATGTTCACAGTTTGGTTTACTATTTAAATCTCTAAAACCATTATTTTAAAACCAACTTTCTTCTCTGAAGGTTTTGCTTTCCATTTATTCTATTCTCTTTTACGTGTCTTTATAAAATTTTGTATCAGTACTGTTGATATTCTCTGGATCTAGGCATGTAACTCACCATTGGCCATGGTCACCACTCATGTTCAACATGGATATTCTCACCTTTATTCATTCATCTACAAAGATCATTTTTATATTCCACTCTACTGATCCTCTACAGTGGCTGCTTCTTGTCAAACAAAAACATTTTAATCCAGATGATAGTATTAAAGTGATTAAGAGTTTAAAAATCTAGATGGCCTAGTGTTTAATCCATGCTCTGACACTTTTCTTACTATATGCTATTTTGCAAGTAACTTAAATTCTTTAATCCTCCATTACTCCAACCATAAGATGAGAACAATAACTTATCTGATTAGAATATTGATGGAGTTCAAGGAAAATCCAGTCCACTTACGGTCTTTAGTATACTGTCTGGATATGGTCCATTAGCAATATTACTTTCTGAGTTTGGTGTCTGATGGGAATATCCTTTCTGTCAATGGTGCCTACTTAACTTGTTTTTCTTTCTTTTTTTACCCCCAACATATTTTTCAAGTTTACTTATTTTGAGGGAGGGAGGGAGGGAGGGAGGTAGAGAGAGAGAGAGAGAGAGAGGAGAATTCCAAGCAGACTCTGTCAACATGGAGCCCAACTTGGGGTTCCATTGAACTGTGATACCATGACTTGAACTAAAATCAAGAGCTATAGAATAAACCAACTAAGCCACCCAGGTGCCCCTGAACTTGTTCTTCTATTTTTCTCAACATAAATTTCTTTGACTGCTTCTTATTTTTCAAATTCACCAGTCTGCTCTGAATTTTAACTTTCTTCTCCATAGTTGCTCAGCTGTTATAACTGTATTCTCACCAAATTTTAAATCCTATTATCTACTTTGCTAAATCCTCAGCCTAATGTCAGCTTGTTAGCATTGGTGGAGTAAAGAACACACTCCTGATTGGTACTTCTATATAGATATGAGTTCCAATCACAACTGAACCTTCAAACCCCTTCATTATACTCTTTTCTTTTTCCAAAAGTGCATTAGTTCCAAATGTAAAAAAAAGCCCAGTAATACACAGAAAAAATCCTAAAAATATATAACCATGTTTCATTGTGCATTTCCTTACGTGTTAAGAGTTGTTTTTTGTTGCCAATACATCATGCCACCTATGTACTTATTTTTACCCTTCCCACAGTCTACAGTATTTTTTAAAAAGAGGGGGTGAGGCAACCAGGTGGCTCAGTTAGTTAAGCCTCTGACTCTTGGTTTAAACTTGGGTCATGATCTCACGGTTTTATGAGTTCAAGCCCCACGTTGGGCTCCATGCTGACGGTGTGGAGCCTGCTTGGGATTCTCTGTCTCCTTTCTCTCTGACTCTCCCCCACTTGTGCTGTCACTGCCTCTCTCAAAATAAATAAATAAGCTTAAAAAATGCAGTGATCTTGTAGTTTAGAGCTATTATACCCTGGAAAATATACTAAAAAGACAAATTGATGAAACTTTGGGAATGGACTGATTGTATGAATTTGTGAAACAGAGGCATTGGAAAGTAGTGTCCACCCCCTTAATAGTCTTATCCTTGCACTACTTGTTTGCTGTTTCAGTTGAAAACTTTTAAGTAATCTTAAATTCAAGTAATCATTCCTGCCAAGATTTAATCTTGGATCCATCTCTGTTCCTCCCACTTGAGAATATGGTGTGGAGCAAATAAGAAAAACATTTACCCTGCCTAGGGAGTTAGCAGTAAAGCAGAAAAGAATATCATGTGTCACGGTTATCACTTTTTGTGGTGTGTTTCCAAAGCTAACCCACTTTCTGTGATCAAGATCTCCTCTCTCTGTGTCTTCCAACACTGTTTCTCCATAAATTAATCTCCTTTTATTGCCAGTCCCTTTCTTTTCTATGGCTCCTTCCAAATTACTTATAAGCAGAGGAAATTTCTCTTCTAGCAAGCATCTACCTTGCTTTTGGAAACATTGTTTTACTCTTTACTTATCACTCAATAAAATCTCTCCATTGCATATAATTTCAAGTTGTTTATATACTGTAAGTTTAAGAAGTTTGGTTTAACAATCTGGCTGCTGTTTTAGTTTCTCTACTGAATATGCATGGCTACTGGGAACTTTCTAATCTTCAAATCTAGTAATTTGACATTTGTGAAAGGAATCTACAAGATCTCTTTATTGCTTTTGCATAGCAACCTGGTCCTGCTTATAAATATTCCTTCTCTGTACTCTCAGGTACTACTCTTCTTTATTATTCTTTTACTTTTCTTATTAGTGATGTTTATTCTCCCAGGTATTCCTCCTCTACCAGCCCTTAAATATATGTACACATCAAATAGCCAATAAAGGAATTTTAAAGGTCTTATTGTACTTGAAGTTACAAACTGATCTATAACCATATTTAAAATTTGAGTTATTTTTGATTCAAGTTGGCTTTTCAACTTCTCTTGAAATTTGAAAGATCTGCCAATTCTGTGATCCCATTGATGCAATGTAGTGACCACCCAGAGCTGCGCAGCGGCCCAGCCAGGAATGCACCGGATCGCAGTTCCTCAAACTCACCCCAGTCCCTCACCTCACCCACTTCACCCCCTCCTGCTGCCCAGTGAACTACTCAGTTGAACAGCCCTTTTCTACATTCTCCCTGACATGTAACCTTAGCTCTTCACTTCTTTTTAGAGGAGTCACAAAAGTTAAATAATAAATACAAAATTCCCCTGTCTCAAAATAAGTGTTTGATTAAAACTCTTCTCGGATTTCCTTGTCAGCAAGAGAAGCCTCATTCTTTTGCATCACACAAACAAGAATTCGGGCCTCTACCAGTGTCCATTATGATCAATACCAGTCTTTAAAAAGAACATTTAAAAAGTATATCCATGTAATATAAGGTTTTAATATATTACTCCACATAGATTTTTACTTCAAAATTCGTATTTCAGTTACACATCTCAAATTAGAACACATGAAGCCTGGGGCTTGTATTCTGAATGTGGAAAATATTCCTTGGTTTCTATATTGATTGAACTTCTATTTTCTCTTTCTATAAACATGATTTTTAATCGTTAACCAACATGCTCATTTGACCCCTGAGTTTAGGACAGAGGACAGATGATATGCTGCTTTTCTAAGGAAAAAAAAAAAAAAGAAAACAAGACAAATACTTCTGAAAATCCCTAAATTCTAACTCATTCAAATAAAGTGTAAAAGTTAATTTTAACAAACAAATTTCTGCCTAAGGCCACAGTGAGGTAGCAGCTATCATGGCAGTTAAGGGCACACACCCTGGCAGCACATTGCCTGGATTCACACCAGCTCCATGACTTTGGCCCTAGGGCAGGTTAGTTGGCCACTCAGTGCCTCTGCTTCCTTAAGCAAAAGTGGAGATTATGGTAACATCTATTTTTATAATTATTTTCAGGATAAAATTACCTAATATTTTCAAAGTGCTTTTAAGTTCTATGTACCTGTGTATATACAGTAGCTGCTATATAAATAAATATTTGTTAAACTTTTTTAAAGTTTGGGGTGCCTGGGTGGCTCAGTCAATTAAGTGTCTGACTTCAGCTCAGATCATGATCCTGTGGTTCATGGGTTCAAGCCCTGTATTAGGCTCTGTGCTGACAGGCCAGAGCCTGGAGCCTGCTTCAGATTCTGTGTCTCCCATTCTCTCTGACCCTCCCCTGCTCATGCTCTGTCTCTCTCTGTTTCTTAATAATAAATAAATGTTTAAAAAAAAGTTTTGACATATCCAGGGCACCTGGATGGCTCAGTCAGTTAAGCGTCTGACTTCAGCTCAGATCATGATCCTGTGGTTCATGGGTTCAAGCCCTGTATTAGGCTCTGTGCTGACAGGCCAGAGCCTGGAGCCTTCTTCAGATTCTGTGCCTCCTTCTCTGTCTCTGTCCTTCCCCTGCTCACGCTGTCTCTCTCTCAAAAATAAATAAAAATTTTTGAAAAATTAAGTTTTGGGATATCCTATTCATGCAATTAATATTGACAGTGCATTCAAGAACCAAAGTGAGTTATAAAATTTAATGTCCTTATTTTTCAAGTCCACAGGAATCAAAATTATGTCTCCATGTTATTTCTCCATGGAGATATGGTGCCCCTCAAAAGAGAGGTCTTATCCCCAGAGATCTATTTTAATTGTTATTGCATGATGACTCCAAATACAAAACTCTATATTTTAAGAAGATAATATTTTTAATTAATGTTAATGATAGCCCAAATAATTTCTGCTCAAATTTACATATTTTGGTGAGACATTACTGCTGTACATAGTCAATAATTTTTTATTAAAGTTCTAAAACTTGACTTAATACCAAGTTTACATCTATTTTCTTCTAGTCAAAGAAGAAATTATATTTTCCTGCAGGACTTAACAACTTCCACCTTGATTTGCAGGGGAAATAAGTAGAAAGCAAACAACTGATAAGTGAATAGAAATCATATTAATAAATTAATCAAACTCATTATCAATTTAAATATACTTTGCTATGTTTGAGGTCAGCCTTAGTTTAATTTTACAATACTTAATTTTAATTATTCAGGTCATTGAGTTTTAATTATATGTATTTTTACATTGCATTTACACTAGATTTATTCACTTTTGGTGGCTTGTAAATTTTATAGCTTACCAGTTACAATCTGAACTAGAGTAGGACATCTTTCAAATATATATTTTGTTCACAGATCAATACAGATATTTGGGCCTTGCATATTGCATGAAGTATTTTGTGATGCTAATATCCTTATCTGCTTTTTGTGATTATTTTTAAACAACTTTTCATTTCTTAGATTGTTGAAGAAGAAATGGGCTCTTTCTCTTGAAGAGAACTCACATCCGATATCTGTCTTGCAGAAAAGAAGCCGTTTTAAGCCAAATCCATTGAGATCCAGTGATAAGATCCTCTTATGTGTCACTGGGGCCTGTTCTACAGAATGTAATATTAAAGGTTAGGTTTCATTCTGCTTGAGTGGAATTTCTCAGCTAGGAAAACACGAGCAAAGACAGCCTGTAGAGATTTGACATGACAACCATTCTCATCTTATTGAAGTACAGCATAGACTGCAGGTGTCCATTTATAGCTTATTTGAAAATCTTTAACATTCTTTGAAGCTTTTAGAAATATATTTCCTATGGGAAAACCTTCCTAAGCTACAAGACGCTTCTCACCATTTTTCTAAGTGCAAGCATAACTGCACATTATCCTATTTCTTATTTCAGTAGGAAATCATCAAATGTATGGCATCTATACCTTACTGATGACCAAATCAAACTCAAAGTCTTAATGCTTTGCCAATGAACATGTATTTCATTACAGGCATAATTAGTTGAGAGAATAAAATATTTACACAATGGATAATGTACTCTTCATTTTCATGATTATTACTTCATTCAAACTTCCATAAGACTTTCCTTTCCAAAGATTCCATTTCTATACGTATTGCATACAATACAAAACCTCTTGAGTTAAGATCTGTAGAGTAGTAGTTTGCTGAAGTTACTATTCCTTATTTGTAACCCTCTCCTATGATACAGTAAAAGTGTTAAATACCACTCAGACTGTCCTATCATTTAATATAGTAAGGAGGTTTTTAAAATCATGATCGATACTGTATGTTCAATACAGTCTAAAAAGGAGAATTCAGACAAAAAAGGAGTAGTAAAGACAGGCAATATTCTANGGGGATCGAACCCACGAACCGCGAGATCATGACCTAAGCGAAAGTCGGTCGCTTAACCGACTAAGCCACCCAGGCGCCCCTACCTTTTGCTTAGTTTCTATACATGTATATTCCTAATGAAATCTAGTTTTTTTAAGCTCAGTTAGGAAAGAAGATCAACAAACCATGATGAGGTGCTGTTTTCGTGTGCACAAAATATAATACCAGAGATTTTGCTAAACATTTTACATACATTTCCCAATACCTTCACAATGCCCTTATGATGCAGACACTGTTACAATTCTCATCCCAAATGGAATTTCCAACAATGTAAAATATCTTCAAATATAATTTTGATTCCTTATTTTTTTCTTTTTTTTGCCAAAGAAAATTACCAAC